>NC_143580.1:102180061-102337441 GCF_048544385.1 Mastigoproctus giganteus
AAATTTATAACTATTCCTCTAGAGTCCTTTCCATTACTAAGTTTATGATTTTTGTACTTAACTAGCACTTACTCAGTTGGCTGAGCAGTTCTCCCAGCTCGGTTCTCTCTCTCTCTCTCTCTGTGTTTTGGGCTGCCATAACCATCTGCATACGAGGTTTAGTCTGGATAGCGAACGGCTGTTCCATCCGTGGAATACTGCAATTGCAATCTATCTGAGGTTATTCTTCCGTGGGCTCTGTACTGCTGATATTAGCAAAGAATAGTATCTTGCTTCATCAGTCTCCGCTGCTTCCAGGCACTACTTTTCAGTGAGATACTTTCAGGATCGGACGGTCGTTCTTCACCTCTCAATTGGGTAATTGGCTTTTAGAATTCTCCTTTGGTGTCACATTCCATTTCTTTCTGGGTGTTCTTCTTTCCTTCTCTATTTTCCGCTGCTCTCCCTCAGGGCTTTCACTCCGCGCGGTCACTAAGATGACAACCCTTCCTCTCCACCATAGGTTAGTATCTCTATCACCCGCATTAACTTCTCTGACTGTCTGAATTCAATAACTACTGCAATACTTCCATTCTTCTCCTAGGGAACATTCTCTCCAACTCTAGAGTTCCACAAAGTTCTCACAACAAAATTTTCCCACTACAACTACCACCTCCCCAGAACTGCTACCACCACCCAAACTCGACCACTCTCTGCAGCCCAAAAAAAAAAAAAAAAAAAAAAGCTCCACTTTTCTTCAAAGTTCCCACTTTTTCTCACTGACCAATCGCTGACCTGCACATCACTTTCCCCTGTATTCCCATTAGTCTCTTTATTCTACCGTGGGCGTGCCCTCCAATCTTCTAGAGAGGACTTCCGGTGTCCAGAGATCAGTCGAGTTTTCTGGAAGGATGGCCGGAAGTTCCGGCAGTCTAGAAACTTCTAGATCTTCCTTGTGATCTCAGATCTACACCCTTTATTCGTCGCCTTCATCTGCCATTAATCGCTCCATGAAATTTTTAAGCCATTACTCGAGTGCCTTCTCAATTGAGTCCTTTCTCAAGTGGGTTTGGTTTCGGCCTATTATTCCTTCCAGATGGAGTGCTGCCTATGCTCTGTGTACATGAACCACGAACTGCTCAAGGTCGGTGCTCCTATTGTTTCGGGTTTTACAAACCGCTCCCCCACTCATCGCTACGATAATCCTCACCTTACTTAAGGATAATAGGCAAACGAAAACACAATTACAGCTGGCAATCGCCTGAACTACCATATTCAAAATCATTAAATCAGTTAAAACATGATATATTTCGGAATGCAGACTGTTTTTAAAATACTTATGACATTTCCAATATCGGTGAAACCATTATTCATAATCGTTGTAAGAATGGGGTCTTACAACTTTTCCTACCTCTTTTTCTCTTTGCTCAGTTTCATAGGGATATTGAGGATAGCCGAAATCTTTATCCAATACAATTTTCAAAACGGTGCCGTCTGGGTAGTGGTATCTATCTGAGAATAAGTAACATTAGTCTTCTCCTCAGGTGAAGCGTTACTTATTCGAAGTAGTGCAATATCATGGCAACTCGTTGTGAAGGTATTCACAATATGAGATATAACTTAAAACGATGCCGCTTTGCTAATATTCTGTTCATTCAGATTTGGCTATCCATTATTGATGCTTTGGCACTACATAGTTTAGCACTTTCTTTAATTTTCGCCCACATTTCCCACTCATTTCCACCTTGCTCTACTATCTTTTAATAACTGTTGTAAAGTCCCAGTCCTCTCTCTCTCTCTCTCTCTCCAGAACTGCAGGGTTGAGCTTCCAATAGCCTTTTCTCAGACTAACGTTCGTAAATAAATCTCCCTTCAACATTACTGCCATGTGATCTGAAACTTGTCGACCTCCCCGAAATTTCACATGCCGTATCATTGTAATTTTATCCTTCAGCTGACTCGTTGCATAAGTGCGATCTATCCTAGTTCCTATATTACTGGCTATTCTGGTGGCCGCTCGTTCACCCGGATTTTTTTCGCTCCAGACGTCTATCAGGTCCCATTTAGTTCAAACCTCGATTAATTCAGGAACACCCCCTGTACCATGATGCGGGGTTACCCCCCAGAATTTTGTCCATGATGGGGTCAGAAACGCAGTTCCAGTCCCCCTGTGCCATGTGATCTGAAACTGATCACAGAAACTGTCCTTGAAACTGATTTTTCCTTTCTAAAGTGGAATTTGGACTATAGACACAGATTAGTCTAATTGTACTCCCCCATAACTCCAATCCACTGACAATCCTACCTTCAGTATTTCTACCCGCCAGTCGTATAGTCCCTAAAATTGGAGGAACCACTAATATTCCCACCCCTGCGGATCGATTTGTCCCAAAGCTCCAAAATCCTAACAATCGGTATCTGTTTTCAAACTGCTGGACGTCTGCTAAACTTGCGAAGTGGGTTTCTTCTTGTAGAAATCAAATCTTCACCCCCATGTTCATCATAATTTGCCATATCATCCTTTGTTTGTTAACTGCTCTCAGACCCTGTACATTTAACGACATTTAACGACATAAATGTTATTCCGAACATTATGAGCAGAACTTTACTAGAACTTCTGCTAAGATATTCCTATGTTCAGCATTTAACTTTAATTTGTTATTGGTGAGCAACACAGTGAGATCTCCAACAGTCTTATTTCTAATTTTGGAAATAAAGAAATCTACCCAAGCGAACTGTATATTTACTACTTCACCCTCCTCGTTTTCATTGCAAAGAAAACCCGGTTCTCCTCGAGTTTTAGCAATTTCCGCCAAGCTTCGCCTATATTCCCTGTATTCTTTTGTGTTTCCTACTACATTTAACCATTCTATTCCTTCGTATTCCCTTGTTTGTAAGCCATCTGAATCCGACCTCGAAAGTGTTTTTGCAATCTTTCTTACCGCCTGACAAAATTGATACCTCTTCCCCCTCCATTTGTTTCGGTCTCTTCTTGAATTTCCTCTGTTCCCCTTTTGCTCTTTTAGTTTTACCGCTTATTTCTTCCTTCTCCGCCCGCTTATGTACATTTCGTACTGTATTTTCCGCTTCCATGTCCTCGGTCAGTTCTGCGTGTTCCGATTGTGTTGCCGACATATCGTACGCTATTGTAAATGTTGGTGTCATTTCTTTAATCTGCGTCTCACCCCTCTGCGGTACTATAGTTTCCGCGCTCTCAGCGCTAGGCATATCTTTTGGCGGCTCGCTCGCTCGCTCGCTTTCTGCTGTCCTCCCACACCAGCAACTCTTTCGGCAAACGTGCGTTCCGGGCATTGAGGAATGTATGCGTGGAAGCTCTGCATTTTTTACAATTATTAATTAAGGTAGTTGGCCTTAATATGAGCTGTGCCATTACAATTAAAACAACGTGCTTTTTTGGCATTCTGCTCCCAAATGCTCTTTACCTCCACACCTCAAACAAACTTTCTGAACTCCTGGGTAATTTATTAAATCGATCTAAATATTGGGAGTTCCGTTTAGAGAGAGTCCCATGCCACCCGTAGGAGGGCTCACCACTAAAATACCCGAAAGTTTAAAAGAGTGGGAAGTGGGACAATTTTCTTTTGAGAACAAATCCATTATTGTTAGAACCGTAACTCTTCCTATAATCTTATACACAGTGTTTATAACAGGAATCACAGCTAGGACAATGAGACGATTTTACGTTCCAACACTTCAGTTTCTATGGGGAGGTAAACGGCAAGAGTCAGCGCAGAAATTTTTATTTTTACCGTGGGAAGATGGGGGAATAAGTATTCCAAAAATTAATTTGAGGTGTAGCTGTGATAATCTGAGGTGACTGCTGGATGTGGCTAATATGGTGCAATCTAACCATTTAGTAGCGGGTACTGATAAAATATTTTATGGGATTTAATACAGCCTTAATTAAAGGCGGCAATTATCTAGGGCCAAAAGCAGATACGATTCCTATATATTACAAAAAAATTTGGGATATGTGCACGCAGTTAAGGGAGAAAGGAATAGATTTTTAAGGGTGGTTTAAAACGACTCTCCTGGGCACTGTTTAATCCAGAAAAGCCAAATTTAGGAAACCATAATACGCAATTGTTTTTTAAAAATCTAAAAATTGGCGGAAACTACCCATCGGGTATTGATTTTTCGTGGAGGGGTGGTTATGGAAATATACCAGTGAACAATATTACGTACAGATTTAGTCAGACAGGCAACAGATTATGCGAATTTTGTGCCGAAATTGAAACAGTGTACCATTTATTTTATTACTGTCGATTCGCGCAAGAAGTTTGGAAAAGAATTTGTAGATTTTTGAGGATAAGACAGTTCACACTAGAGGAGGTAATTTACTTGCAATTCGATCATCCCTTGTTCAAGAAAAAAATGTTCACGATATTTTTAATTACAGAGGCAAAATATCATGTGTGGAAGCTTCGAATACGGAAAAGGTTTGGGACCGTTAAGGGATATTTTTGGGACTTGAAACAAACAATATCTGCTTCCATGCAAAGGTTTTTACAGTTGGAAAAATGGCGTTTAAGGTCTGATAAGTTTCTGAAAAAGTGGGGAGAGCTACCTCTTCTGTGCAGTTTGGTTGGAGATGAGGTTCAACTTAAGTACTGGTTTTAGTTATTTGGAGAAAAAATAAAAAAAAAAAAACCTGTGTTTTTTTTCGTTTATTACAAAATTAAGTTTTCTTGATAAAAAACGTAGATCTCTTAGGCTCTTATCAAAACAGTTCCATGATATAGGTTTAAATTTTATAACTCATTTGTTTGGTTTAATAGACATGGTCCAATGGGTTATTTTTCACATTAAATTCACAAATAGCTTTGAAATGATCGTCTGAATTAAGATTTTTCATGATTTTGGTTTGGATTTTATAATTCACTTGTTTGGTTTAATAGATCTGGTTCAATGATTTTTTTTTTTTTTTTTTTCACATTAAATTCACAATAGCCTTGAAACATGTCTGGGTGGTGGTACTCACTGAGAATAAGTACCGATAGTCTTCTCTATTAGTGAAGCGTTACTTATTCGAAGTAGTGCAATATCATAGCAACTCGTCGTGAAGGCAGAGCACAATATGAGAAAGAGCAAATGATGCCTACGACAACTACTTTGTAGTTTCTTAAGAGTTATCTATGGTGTATCTACATACCGATATTATATAATATCTTATCTACAACGGCGCCTCAACGAAAGTTCAACTCCGTCTTTGTACACTGTGATGGTTACAGAAAGCACTGAAAAGGCCAGAAATGTGTGTGCAGTGTGTGTGTGTTGTTTAGTTGTTTCTGGCTGTTTTGTCACCAGGCAGGCGATCACCTGGAAAACCTGCCCAGTCTACACCACGGGGAGGTAGGCCACAACTGCGCATGAAGCATGGGCAACCTCAACAGTCACGCACTGACTGTTCAAAGAGGCTTTTGGATAATTCAAAAGAACACCGTACCAGCAAGCAGGCAACAGCACACACACACACGTTCCCAGGGGACAGGGCAGCAAAAGAAAAAGGATGAGAATAGCATAAAGTAAAAATAATAAATAAGAATAAAAATATATATATACATAAAAAAAAACAAAAAATTAAAGAATAAATAAAATAAATAATAATAATAAAATATAAAAAATAATATAATAAAAACAAAATAAAAATAAATAAAACTTTATCCATTTCTTTCCCACGTCTTTATGAAGTGCTGCCCGAAGTAGTCCACAAAGAGAAAAAGGTGTATTGTCAAACAGAAGTAGTAATATCATTCAAACATGATCGGCAGTTCTAGATATAATTCTGTTAATCTGGAGTGGTGTGAGAAGTCTCTAGTCGATGACGGTATCACTGAGCAGAGGAAGAATTTAGTTGCAGTCTTGATAAAGGATGAGTCAGAAAAGTGCAGCATCTGTTAAAATCTTTGCATGTTGTTGAAAGCCACAACAATGTTTTATATGACGTCATCAGGTCGAAGAGGCAGCACACAGTTGTATTATGACTTGTGATGTGTTTTCAGTTTACTTTCTTGAATTAACATTGAGGTTGAGAGCCTTCCTGCGATTAAAAGCAGGAAGGCTCTCAACCTCAATCTTGAAAAACAAGATTCAGGATATTTCAGAGACTGCTGGGAGTCATTGCGGTACAAATAAACACATGGGTTGTGTTAGGGTAGCTAAGAATAGAAACAGGTGCAGGTATACTTGCGTGTACACCAATGCTAGGAGTTTAGTAAATAAATTTGAGGTATTGCTCAAAACATCAAAGGCAGATATTGTTGGGATATCAGAGACGTGGTGTCACACAGATATAAGGGATGCAGAACTGCAATTTGGGGAGTACAACGTCAACAGAAAGGATAGACAGGATAGGAAGGGGGGAGGGGTTATGCTATTAGTTAAGAAACACATAAAAACCAAGGAAGTGAAGCCAGTCGACATCGCTGGACAGTGCAGTGTTGAGTCAGTTTGGTGTGACATAAGCATTGGGAGATCAAAATTGAGAGTAGGAGTGTGCTATAGGCCTAATGACTCTGATGAGTATAATAAGGAACTGTACAGGGAAATAGAGTGGGCCAGTAAATCAGAGAGTCTTATAATGGGAGATTTTAATTTCCCAGATATTGACTGGAATTTGGGGGCTGGTTACTCACACACTAGCAGGGCTTTTGTGGATTTATTGGATGATTGTTTTCTACATCAGCATGTTCGGGAGGCAACTAGAGGGAGTAATACTCTTGATTTGATTATCAGCATTGATTCTTCATGCATTAAGAATCTGCAGATAAATGAACCACTAGGTGGCAGTGATCACAGTGTGCTGAAGTGGGAGTTACTGAAAGAGGTAACTACCATTAGGGGTAAAGGGAAGGGTTATTGCTTCCGTAAAGGCGACTACGATGGACTGAGACAGTATTTAAATTCTATACAGTGGGACCAACTGATGATGTTACCAACAGCAAACTCAAAATGGGAAGCATTCAAAGAACTTATCTTGGAAGCTACTAGGCTTTACATACCGACTAAGAAATATTGTTCAAGGTTTAGGCCAAAATGGATGTCAGATGAACTAATGAGGCATATGGCAGAGAAGAAAAATGCATGGGATACTTACAAATTAACACATGACACAGAAGCCTATGATAGATACAAGTTGATATGCAACCAAGTTACAAAGGAGGTTAGGCAGGCGAAGGCAGATTACGAGAAATCCTTGGCAAGGGATGCAAAGAAAAACAGCAAAGAGTTCTTTACTTATGTAAACTCTAAAAGGAAGGGGATGAATCAGATTGGTCCACTTGATATTGATGGGTCAACTGTTGATGATTCTGCTCAGGTAGCTAACAAACTAAATGAATATTTTGCATCGACATTCACACATGAGGAGTTATTCAGCAAGGGGAATGCCAGAGGTGTATTCAACTCTAGCAGTCAGCTACAGAATCTTGAAATAACTGGGAGTAAAGTGGAGGAGAAACTGTTGAAGATAAACACAAGAAAGGCACCCGGGGTGGATGGGATCTATCCAGTTATATTAAAGGAGGCAGCAAAGGAAGTAAGCAAACCCTTAGCCATAATTATGAGAGCTTCCTTGGACTCAGGGGAGGTACCCATAGACTGGAAATGTGCAAATGTGACCCCAATTCACAAAGGAGGATCAAAGGCTGACACAAGTAATTATAGAACTGTGAGCTTAACTTCTGTTCCAGGAAAATTAATGGAGGCACTGGTTAAAGAAGCACTGCAGGATCATTTAGACAAGACTTCAGTTATAGCTCAGACACAGCATGGTTTTGTTAAGGGGAAGTCTTGCCTGACCAACTTGATTGTATACTATGATGCAGTCACAAAAGAACTGGATGCAGGGAATAACTTTGATATTATATACTTGGATCTTAGAAAGGCTTTTGATACTGTTCCACATGGAAGACTGCTACACAAATTGGAGCAGTGTGACATTGGAGGCAAATTGCTGCTATGGATAAAGGGGTGGTTGAGGGGGAGAAGACAGAGAGTGGTAATCAATGGACACTGCTCATCATGGACTAATGTTATTAGTGGAGTCCCTCAGGGCTCAGTGTTGGGTCCATTATTGTTTTCTGTATTTATAAATGATATTGATGATGGTATATCAAGCTTAATGTCCAAGTTTGCAGATGATACAAAGGTTGGCAGGGTTGTCAAGGACACTACTGACACTATGCTGCTGCAACAGGATCTGGAAAGGTTGAGCAGATGGGCTGAGAGGTGGCAAATGAAGTTTAACATTGACAAATGTAAAGTACTACACATGGGAAACAGCAACCCCAGAGCAACGTATCAACTCTGTGGTGCTGCGCTGACAGTGGTGGAGAATGAAAGGGACTTCGGGGTGATTGTGTAGGCAGATATGAAGTTCTCTGAGCAGTGCAGACGGGCTGCAAGAGTAGCTCATGGTGTATTGTCAATGATATATAGGAATTTTTCTAGCAGGGATAAGGAGGTGATTATTCCATTGTATAAGGCAATGGTCGGGCCACATCTAGAGTACTGTATACAGGTCTGGAGGCCTCATTTCAAGAAGGATGTAGAGCTGCTGGAACGAGTACAGAGAAGGGCAACAAGATTAGTGAATGGAACAAAGGGGTGCTCTTACGAAGAAAGGCTTAAGTTTTGCAAATTACAGTGTCTGGAGACTAGGCACCAGCGAGGTGATCTGATAGAGGTGTATAAAGCCTTGAATGGTTTAAGCATGCTCAATGCTGATGGGATTCTTCCTCTAGCTCAGAAAAATCACCTGAGAGGGCATAAATTCAAATTGAGGAAAGACAGAAGTAGGATAGACGTGCGGAAATTTGCCTTTAGCCAGCGGGTGGTTGGTTGGTGGAACAGACTGCCATCCGTTGTGGTGGAGGTTGATAGCCTAAATAAGTTTAAGGCTCAGCTGGACAGGTATTTTGAACGAACAGAGGGGTGAAGTGGAAGTGGGTTTTTTTTTTTTTTTTTTTTTTTGGCTGATGCTGCATGAGCTTGCTTTCTTGCATCAAATGCCTCTACTAATGCTAATGCTAAATGCTAATGCTAAAGGATGAGTCAGAAAAGTGCAGCATCTGTTAAAATCTTGGCATGTTGTTGAAAGCCACAACAATGTTTTATATGACGTCATCAGGACGAAGAGGCAGCACACAGTTGTATTATGACTTGTGATGTGTTTTCAGTTTACTTTCTTGAATTAACATTGAGGTTGAGAGCCTTCCTGCGATTAAAAGCAGCATTGCAGAAGGTTTGAAGGGCCTGGAAATTGTTCACAGAAATGAGTATCTTCTCACCTCCAGGACACAAGTTTGGTACTGTTGCTTTAAGAGCCAATCTTAGATCCTCGTAAATGGAGCATTCAAAACGTACGTGAGGAGAGATTTCCGGTAGCCCACATCGACAGGAGACTGTATTGGAAAGTCTGAATTGGTAGGGTTTTGCTTTAAGCGAACCATTACCAGTTAGTATGTAAGAGGTAAACAGTGAGGGTGAAAACAATTTTCTGGTTGTTGATGAAAGTAGTACAGTTACGTGGGGAACGAAGTTTTTGGTGATATCTCCTTTTTCGGTAGAATTCCATCTAGTCTGCCAGGAGCTCACTAACAAATTCCAGCATCTGGTTCGCTCAGTTTTGGGATCAGCCTGAGGGTTAACAATGATTTTCCCTGAAATTTCGTAGAAATGCCTGTGCGGATGTCAATGTAAAGCCCTCTAAACACACCATGCAAATCAAGGGGTATAATGCCTGCAAGAGTCTGTAGAGCTGGATTTGATACTGTTCGGCAAACGTGAAATAGGCTAAGGAGGAAACAACGTTGGATAGTGGACAACTTAGTTTGTACAGTTTTAAGTGCAGTGCGTCTAAACCAAAGGCTGGCAGCATAGGTTATAATTGGGATTATGGCAGCATTATAAAATAGATGTAGGGTTTTAGTGTTCGATCCCCAGTCTTGTCAGGTAATTTGGAGCAGCATTGCTGTAAAACTCTTAACTTTGACTGACAGATGTTGAATATGCGCAGTAAATGAAAAGCGGTCATCGATGATAACTCCTAAAAATTTGGTGCTTCGGACAAGTGGAAGCGATTTCTTGTCAAGTTTTAAAACTGGTGGTCTGCCATAGTCTAATTTGTGTTTAAATATCATGATCTTCGATTTGGTTGGGGATAATTTTAATTTGTTCTTAGACCACCAAGACGATAGTTCAAAGAGGACTTTTTTGGCATAGAGTTCTAATTCAGATCTTGAGTTTCCATTCACTAAAATGATAATGTCATCTGCATACACAAGTTGTTGTACATTTTGAAATTCAGTTGTCTTAAGCAGCCAGTCATCGAGAACTAGGTTCCAAATCAAGGGACCCAAAATTGATCCTTGGGGGCAACCACGGGAGACAGATCTGTGAATCTTCGTGCGTTTAGTGATGACGGTGACGGTGCGATCGAAAAAGTAGTTTCTAACAAGTTTATAAAGCTGAAGAGAGCAGTGATTGGAATGGAATCTACTGAGGGCACACTCTCCCACTATAAAATATCAAAAGCGCCCTCAAAATCGATAAAGATCGCCATAACGTACTTGGAAGTGGAGCTGTCAATGAGGTGATGAAGTTCTAATAAGGCGTCTTCTCATCCAAGCCCTTGCTTAAAACTGGATTGTAGAGAGGATGTGTAGCTCTTGGCTCCCTGCAGTGTGGTAATTTTATTAGCGATTAATCTTTCTAACACTTTTCCCAGGTGAGAGAGCAAGGCTATGGGGCGATAGGATCTGACATTATCTAGTGGCTTACCAGGTTTATGTAAAATCTTAAGAATGGCGTGTTTCCATGGTTTGGGAAACGTTCCAGTATTTAAGCAGTTGTTGAATAATTTAAGTAGAATTTTGGGCCTTAGGTCATAAAAGTGTTTGATAGAAAACTATACTACGTGGAGATGGAGGAAACCCCTGGTTCCGTTAGATCTTAAAAAGACCATACACTTTACGAACGTGGAGGAGAGAGAGCCAATATGGCCGTTGTTCAGTGTAGTCACGATATTTCGCGCTTCCGGATTTTGTGCTAAATTATGTGTTAAAATTATTTATTACAGCAAGAAAAGTGCTCACAATGAAAGAATATCATCTGAGGATTCCCTAGGTGAGATTTTGTAACTAACTTTCTGGGATTTTTGCAATCAACGTTTTTTCATCTGTGTCCTTTGTTGCTAGACCGCAAGGTCACCATGTGGCTAACAACAGGGTCATAGAGAGGGACCAGTACAAAGTGGTTGCCATGGGGAAGTGTTAGACTAGTGCCAAGCCGGGTATGTAAGAGAGCTCGATCAAACTGTGCCGTTTCACCGTTGACTCAGCCCTATAAATATGTATTTTGTGATTCCTCCCCCCCACTCTGTTATAAAACTCTCTATGGACATTTCATTCATTGTTTTTTTCATTTTTATTAGCAAGCGACCCCTAGCCATAAACTGGCAACTCCGCTATTTCATATATATATATATATATATATATATATATATATATATATATTCAGAAATATATATTGAGGCACAAGGAACTACAGGACAAGCACATGGCACAATGAGTCATATGAAATAAATAAGAATAAAGTGGTGCAAGGTGCCACCTCTTACAAAGTTAAGAGGAGATGATAGTGTATAAGCATTCTACTTTTCTTTCCTCAAGTTTAAGCAGAACTAATCTTCTCTGGAACAATTTTGTAAAGCCTGAAAATCTTTGTCAGTCTTAATTAATTGAGCTTCATCGCCCTCAGTCACACCTGACTGAGTGCGATGAGCAAGATTTGGACTAGCAAATAAAAATTCATTTCTGAGAGACAAGTACTCATGACAATAATATAAAACATGCCCCCAGAACCGTGTAGTGACACTGCAACCTTTGTGAAACACCCAGCTCATTCAGCTTTGCTAAAATGAGCCATGACCAGTTAATAAAAACGGTTTGTAGAGTAGGCACAAACTATTTTTCTGATGGAACATCAACAACAGAGGGAAAGAGCCTATGAGTTATTCCACCTTTATTTGAGTTAGCCCATATCTGATTCCAAAGAGCCATTAAGATAGCTAAGATTCACTCGGTCTCATTCTTAGGACCATTAGCCAAATCCAACTCAAGATCACAAATAACAAAATTCTACACCGAATTTTGAAATTCGGTGTAGAATTACACCGAATAACATTACATTACTCTAGAATAACATTACTCTGTAAATCAGAAAGAGGTCAATTGACAATTTCCTTGTGACAATCTGTAGTGCATCAGTGGAGATAGTTCTACAGACTAGAACCAAATTCACGAGCATCATCCTCTGAATGGAATACAGTTTTTTTATATATGTTTCAAATTAACACAGTGTATCCAAGCTGAGATATCATAAGAAAAAATAGGAAAACACAGTCATAAAGAAGAAAGATATTGCCCTACCCCTAATATCCCAATCCTTCCTAGTATTCTTACTATCTTGTTAACAAATTTTGCAATTTGCCACCCATATCAAATAGAAAATTGATATGGGTGGCAAATCTAAGCCCTTTGTCAATGAAGACTCCAAGATATTTAATTTTCTTAACGGGCTTCATACTTTCACAACCAATCAGCCCATGAGGTTCTCTATGAAAAAATAGCTCCCCTTCAGCGATAATATTTTTGTTTTTTACCTGGACATCATTAATTTATCGAAGTCACACCAAGCATTAAGATCTTTTATTATTTTATTAGATCGTTGTTGAATTTGCATGAAAACCATTTAACTAATATTATCAGATCATCCTCATATGCAACCATATGAACATCACTATATTCCTTCTGTAACCAATCCTCTAATATGAATTTCTACATTAGTGGCCCAAAAACAGATCCTGCTGACATCCTCGAATAGCAGATCTAGCGAATTCCAACGAGACTTAACTGTAAGAGATGTTTCCTTCCTGAAAATAATTCACCAAGATGATGCTATAAAGCTAATGGGATCATTTTGCAAGGCAAAGACACACTGTCCCAAGACATCAAAAACTTGGGACAGTGTGTTTTTGATGTCCAAAGACATCAAAAACACACTGTCCCAAGAGATATTATCAAAAGCTTCTTCAAAATCAAAGAAAATGCCAAGAACATATTTTGTATTTGAATCTTTAACTAATTTAACGAAAGATTTTAAAGCATCCTCTGTACCACAACCGGGAGTAAAGCCATATTGCTTATTTGAGAATCTTAAATTTTCTTGTGTATATTGCAATATTCGCTGCGAAAGCATGCATTCAGAGACCTTGCCCAAACCCGGAAGAAGTGCAATTGGACAATAAGAAGTCGGCTCAGTTTTAGGTTTTTCAGGTGATTTCAAATCGATTTCAAGTAGAGTTTCCTTCCAAGGTGAGGGAAAATTTCTTTCAAGCAAGCATTTATTGAAAACAAGATGCTCAGGAAACAGTGCAGAGTGTGTTTAGTGTCAAACGGCACCAGGCGTTTCCCTCATCTCCACGTGCTATACATTGTGGGTGTGAAACAGAACACTGTCAATGCCAGAGGTTTAAAAGTGTATAGATTTTGTACACGTGTAGTGTTGTGTACCGTTGGTCATTTAGCCACTAGGCCCCTAATGGGACCAAAGGTTGCCCCACTCTGCCCCATGGAGGCAGACCAGTTACACCAGTATCATAGTTATTTACTCTGGCAGGTCCTACCACCTAATTTCCTGAGATTTCAGTGGCAAAGACCTAAAAAAACGCTATAGATAAGAGTCAGACAAAAAAAAGGAGTACTAATTGGGCAATTTGATGTTATTAAGTTTTTGGGTGTAGGGCTCAAGCAATTTGGAGTTGATTCAGACGTGAGTTTTAATTTAGAGAAGGGGAAGGAGGCTGAAGACTGGAGGGAAAAGATAGAGATACGGTGTCCATACAGTCAGTGGAGCAGGCCCATCCCCCACTAGAGTGAAAAAAGAGGGTCGGCGAGGGGGACGAGACCAGCGGTCACATCCCTCTCCTGCCCAGAGGAAAAGAACCACACAAGGTATCGTGGCTAGGGGAGCCTAATTGCAGCAGCTGAGCTGTGCTGGTGGTTGTGTCTCTCGTAAGATGAACCAAGGAAGGAGTCTTTTTTTTGTCTCTCTATGAAAGGATTGTCATATCCAGGAAGTTTTTTATTTTGATCTTCAATGGGTTGTGTTTGGGTACCTAACCCATCTAGCAGTGAAGGTAGACTGTGCACACTCATTAAATGCGTCGTAGCGCTGCTTGTCTATTATAATCAGGTGTTCATAATGCCAGGGATTAATAATCTTGGATTTTAGTGGTAATCCTTAGCCGGAACGCATCATATTCATAGCAATCATACATTACATGATCCCACGGTTCTTCAGCCCCGCAGTGACACAGTGGATCATTTTCTATGCCTGAGGATGTTAGCTTCCCTTTAAAGGGTTCGTGGCATGTCAATAGAAATGTAGCATGGAGACCTGGTGCATATCACGGAGGAGGCTTTGGACTGATGAGGTTCACAGAGGGAATGAACTTTATGGTTATTAATCCTTGTTTGGTGGTATCCCATGTCTTTTGTTAGGTCCTGTACATAACTTCAGAGATTCTCTTCCTTTTCTGTTAGGGGTTGTTATCAAGGATAAAAGTGATGCCTGCTGTTTCGGTGGGAATACTCTTCTTCAACCGTCGATACAATCCTCTTCTTATTACCTCTAGGTTGTGGGGTATGCATCCAGCTAGCACCTGTAGAGCTGGAGTGCTTATTGTATGGCACGTCCTTGTTATGGCAAGGAGCATAGATTGCTGTATAGAGTCCAGGTTACGGCGATTTCAGTCGTGGGAGTTCCTAACACACCATACTGAGGCTCCATAGCAAACTATTGAGACAAATATGGCATTATAGATGAGAGCCAGAGCCCAGCGTTTAAGGCCCCAGTCTGCATTGCTTATACGGATGATCATGGGCGAGTATTTTTTTTATTTTCTCTGGCATACATTTCAAGTGAGGATGGAAATTTAGCTTCAAGTATATATATATATATATATATATATATATATATATGATCTTTATTGTAAGGTTCCTAGGTACACGCAGATACCCTACCTTTAGAAACCCTTCACGGCACTAAGCCAGGGGTTAACAAGCGGCAGAGATATCACCGGAAATGTAAAAATACATAATAAGATAAATAAATAGCATACAGCAGATTGAATTTAGTTAAATTTAGTTAAAAATAAAATATAATAACATAAATAAATCAGATTAAAATAACAAAATAAATAAAAATAACACATGACAGTTTTCTTGAATTCAAGTTTCCCTTCGATCAAAGGTCACACCCAGGTCTTTCTGCTTTTCCACGCAAGGGATCAAGACTTCGTCTATCGCAGGTTGAATTATAGTTGGTGTGGGTTTCAATGAGAAGACCATGATGGCGAATTTTGGAGGATTAACTTGCAGGTCAAATCTCATGAGGTACTGCTTTATTTCTGATAAAGTCTTGTTGATGGTTGCTGTTGTGTCTATTGCTTCATTGGTTGATTTTATTTTTGTTAAGAGCTTCAAGTCATCCACATATGATGACATACCTGGTCTGTTGTGTACTAGCGGGTTAATTATGGCTATGAAAAGAATTCCAGACAGGATCCCCCCCTTGTGTCATGCCTGCTTGTATTTGCCTAGTATACATCTGCTTTCCCATGGACATTTTGATGGTTCTATTCTGAAGAAGTGACGTCAGAAACTTCAATACTTGGCCTGTGATATGATAAAAATTATGAAGGAGCTCAAGCAGAGCAGGGATGTTCACACTATCGAACGCTGCTTGTAGTTCCAGGTATGTGGTAGTAATTTCTTCTTTCTGCTCAAACAATCCAAGAATGGCATCGGTGGTCATAAGCAGATTGCTAATTGTTGATCTGTCCTACAAAGCATAATGAATTTGATGTGGCCTGTGAGGGAGGATGTGTGTGGTAAACATTTTCAGTACAGTTTTCTCAAATAGCTTCAGTAAACACGAGGAGCGAGACATGGCTGCTTGGCTTCAGTTGGTTGGGAGACCTTTGGAGGGAAAAATTCTCCTTTTAATATGTTATTAAAAATTGTTAAGAGGGGATCAATTAGATATGGTCTCAAACATTTTATTATAAACTGTCGAACTTCGTCAATCCCTGCAGTACCAGTTGCAGGCAATTGGTTAATTGCAGATATAAGGTCGTGTCTTGTGATTAAGATGGTTGCAAGTGCATCTCTGGGCACATCAATATCAAGCAGAGGAATATCACTGGACTCATGGTTGCCTCGCTGAAATCGTGCAATAAAGTCCATTCAGACATCAGGATTGAGCTGTGAGGAGAGATCACAATGTTTCTGTGGGTATGATGGGGCACCCTTACATAGTTTGACTTCAACATGGTGTTTTATGGCTGGCTTGAGACTTGAGTCGATTGAAGCTTGTTCGTACTTTACAGTAAGCAATTCGGTCTGGGATTTGTCCTGTTCTTTTCCATTGTTTGTAGAGTTGCTGTTTAATCTTGAAGCTGTTGCTGAACTCAGGGGTCCACTATCCTCTCGTGTGTTCCGAGATCCTTATTTTCTTTTAGACTGCAAATTTGGAAATTGTGACGAGCCAGCTAGTTAACAGATCCAAGACAAGTTGGCTATCACCCTGCTGAAGTGCATTCCAAGAAATTCCAAGTGGCTGCTTCAAGGCATTTACTAGTGTTGATTAATTTCGGGCTAGTTATTACCTTTGTGTGGACCCTAGTCGACACATTGTAGTTTGGAGTCGGAAAAGACACGTTAATGAAAATTGGCATATGATCAGATTGAAAGACAGTTTCTGCTATTGAATCAAGTTCACAGTTGCTTGATCATAGCACAAGATCAAGATAGTTGTCACCCCTTGTCGGGAGCTGATTGATTAAATAGATTCCTAATGGATGAAGGCTATTTAGCATTCTTGCCTGAAGATGCAGAAGTTGAGTGGAAAAGTTGAATTCTCCACATGATTATGTGCCTTGCCAACGAACGAAGCCCATGAATGAGCCAATTAGTTATCTCATCGATGGTTTCAGCATTAGGTCCTGGGGGTGTATCGATATTGCAGTATAAATAACTGCTGAAACCATCGATGGTTTCAGCATTAGGTCCTGGGCCCGCATTGATATTGCAGTATAAATAACTGAAATATCAGTGCGGGCTGATTTAAATTGGCATGACACAATTAGTCCTTCGAACTTATTAGAATGGCTTTTGTAATTCTTTGTTACCACCACGTGTGGTGTTTTATAGAAAAGTCCCACTCCACCTCCTCTTTTGTCCTGTCGGGAGCAAAGAATAATATTGTTGTTCTTGTTTGTTTGTTTTTTAGGAGCATTAGCAACTAAGGCCATATTGCTCTGGGGATGTGCTGTGGTCATTCTCTAACCTTTCGCATTCTCCGTATTTGGTGGTTACGGGCTCAAACCCCGGTCTAATCAAGAAGCGTGTGCTACGCACTGCTGCTCCTGCCCACCTGGCTACGGAGGTGCCTCAAGAATAATATTATAACCAGCCGAAACTGCAAATGGAAAATCGTCTTCATTATGGTCAAGCCCAGTTTCTGTTATGCAAAACACATCATAATTTTGTGAGTGTGAGGTAAAAAGCTGTTCTACTGTTTTGAGCTTATTACGGATGTTACGGGCATTCTGACAGAAGAGGCCCAGGCTATTACATCTGGGGATCTTCCTTGGTACGTTCTGCCTCTGTGGTCTGTTTCTTTCTATTTGGCAGGTGTCTTTTTGAGATATTCTCACAGGAATTGTGCATTGTCTTCCATCCACGATTTCCTTTCTAAGTCTGCTAGTTGGGTTACCTGTACCCTTAATGTGACCATGCAGTATTTCACTGTGCTGCTGATGTCTTAAGGCGGGGGATTGAAAAAAGGGCCTGATGAGGAGCCCTCAAGGCCAGGCAGATGGCTGAATCAAGATTTTGTATTGGTTTATGTTGCAATCTAATCTAAAAGATGAATAAGAAGGCCATTTTGTGGGCAATTGGGATACATCAACAGATAGGTTTAGATTTTCTTTTATGCCATTTTTAACCTGTTTTGTGGTTGTTTGTGGAGCCAATCGTGAAATGAACAGGCTTCTACGAGTGAGTTTTTTATTATTATTATTATTATCATGAGTTTATTTCTCTTAGGAGAACACCGGGTTACAGCCGCTGGCTAGAGGGTGATCATACATATACAACTATGTTACGAAATATACATCTATGTTACAATTATGAAATACATAATATCTGATTTATAAGTAAACTTTATCTGGAATATAAAATATTTGAGTTATTAATTACTCGCAATGGCTTTTACTACTGTAAACTGGTAAGAACATAATACCATGAAAATTGAAGCATACCTTCTGCTTAAACACACACAAGTGGGAGTTTCACCATATTTACATAAACACAAATATTTACAGCCAAACAACGTACAGCATATGAAACAACAGGAATGACCGCGATACAGCAAAATAACAATTTGAAAGTTCAATTTTCCAGCAGTCGTCTTCTTCTGTGGGGATTAGAGTTGTGTAGGTAGGGCAATCCTGACACCTATTTCTTGATGAGGTCGGGTTTCCTAAAGCCCAGTGGCTTGTTCCTGGCGGAACAAGGTGCTGAAACTGTATCCTTATATCTGTATTTGCAAGTAAGAGTTTCTGAGAACTTCCTTTCTGTAGGATTTGCAATTGCAGAGCTTTTCAGGATTGATGTTGAGGTTGTTAAATAGCTGGATGGTGTTTGCTGGAAAGTATCTTCCGAGGCTATCCAACTGCGTAAATGCCGCTTTCAGTTGTGGTTCCTTATCTGCAACTCGTCTTGGTTTTTCGCCGGGTATTATTATCCACCCTCGGGCTTTCGGTGCATCCAGTCGTCCCGTTAAAAGCTGAGAGAGGGTCATTATGTTTCTTGACGTGATTATTTGTCTCCAGAGTGTGACCTCTAAACTGGAGTATAGTATAGCTCTTGAGATGGTAAAAGGCTTAGCTTAAATTCTGTTCAGCCATCTCAAGAGCCAGTATTCGAGTCCTAGAAAGGCTTTGATCGTGCATTCCGGAGCTCAAGACCAGATTTCTGCCGCGTATAGAGGAACAGGAGTAACACATCTGTTGATGTATTGCTTCATCAGACCGGGGTCTTTAATAGTTGTTGGTCGACCAGTGCTGCTTTCACTCTGGACTGGAGCCAGTAAGTTGGAGCTGTCCCAGTTATATGTGATCGTCTGGATATCTTGTTTATTCGTGTCTGCGCTGTCCTACCCTTGTCTCTTGGGTTTTGTAATTTTCTTTAGCCGTGTTCCCTCTGGATGCGTGAAGGGATCGCCTAGCGACAACCTCAGCCCAGGAGTGTGGGCCAGAGTCAGTATGACAATGAGCTTCCGTATGGATTTCATGATAGCTTTTAATAACATAATTGGGATGTCTAGTAGGTATAATTACGGATCCATCCCAGGTTTGTATTGGTGCGTCGCTTTGGCGAAGGGTGCGTGTTAGACTTACTATTGAAAGAGCTGGTGGATTTTCATTTTCACTCTCAACATTACATTGGAATCAGTTGCTTCTTCATAGGTTTCTTTCTGATTCCGCATTGGGTTCTTTGTCAGTGCGGCAATGTGATGGTATTCAGGTACATCAATTTCTTTTAGTATCCTCCCATACTGATTGACAAGGGTTGTCATTGGACTGCTGCTGTAACTGAATGGTGAGGTTTTGTTCATTTCCTTGGTTGGCAGAGAAGAGGCAAACGGAAGTCCTATCTCTCGGCCAGGTTTCAAAGGGGTACAGTTCACAGTCTGCTCTTAAATACTTCAAGTTGGCTTTTCAGTTGGGATACTTCTTCGAGGATCTCTACGTTTTTCGCCCGTAGGAACTGGTTTTCTGAGAAGAGGCCAGTGACGTTTTCAGACAATCTTTCCATCTTGCCTAACATGATCCTTGCATTATCTGTTTCTAGGGCTGTGATAACTCTCGTATGCTCGGTATTGATGTCTGTAAGGCTTCTAGATTATTAAATTAAATAATTCAATTTAATTTATTAAATCATTGATGATTACTTGATCTAGGTTGACCTTCTGGCTTTCGAGCATACTGGTTACTGGTTTGTGTGCTGGATTCCTTAGACGCGATCTTGGTTCCATTGTCGTTAATACCACAGTCATGAGGAGGTTGAGCAGGGGGTATTGACGTCAGTGGCGGGGATTTATCGACGTCAGTGGCTAGGACACTGCCGTCTACTTTCCGTGGATTTACGGATGATACGCTGTTTCTATTACATAGATCGCATGTCCACACCACATTTTTCGCCCTTTATTCAATTTCCATAGCACTGTGGAGGTGCATGGCTTACAAAACCCCGCTTGCACAGAAGGCAGCTGAGAAATATTTCACCCTACAAATTGCACATTGCACAGATACTTTGATTGTTTGTCATTTTAATGTTGTGTTCTGTTTCCAAAGCTTTTAAGTTCAGTTTCCACGAAGCGCGTGATCGAAGATAAGGTTATACCAAGAGGTGTTTCGTTGAGAGAGAGCTGGAGGCAAAGATTAACTTTACTTCCTTTTAGCAGGTTACCCTTGGGAATTAGTGTATTAGGCACACCTTTGACCTTGCCCTTCCAACGTACAGAGAAGGGGTTAGCTGGACGTTGTGCTATACACAACACAACACAATAGCCCAGCAGATTCTTAGCAACAGTCTTAAATAAAATTAATAATACCTGGTAACCATCAAGTTCAGTAGACGTAATCATCAGCTCCATGACGATGAGACGGACCATTTAACATAAATTTCATACTTGGGAAGATAAGAATCTTTGCATTGCATATATTATATGAAGAGGTCACTTTACAAGCAGCCATACAGTGCACGCGCGTGCGCAAAAATGTCTAAGACGAATCCTAAATATTTTATTTCTGTGTATAATTCTATGGAGGGTGTTTTCAATTTTGATAACCGGTGGTCCTCATAGTTGGAGCGTTCCATTGAGCAATATTCATTTTGTTTTCTCTTCCAGGACCTTTAGTCGGTGAATGGCTACCCAATCCTGGAGCTGAGTTAGTGGGCAATTTGCACACTCCTCTAGATCAGCTCTTATGTCACCATGCACCACCAAAACCAAATCATCAGCAAACGCGAGGGGTTGAGTCATCCTAAAGTCCATCCCAAGGAACTCGTCCAGGACGATGGACCAAAAGAAAGGCCCCTGGACTAAGCCCTGGGGACAGCCTCGGGAGACCTGGCTAGTGACAGATTTCTACCTGGTACTAACATGGACAGTGCAGTGTCTCAGGTACTCCTTGACACTGCTATAAAGGTTGAGTGGTGCTTTGGCTTGACGGAGTCTTTTGAGAATACTTCGCCACCACAGCCGATCTAATGGTCCAGCAAAGTTAACTGTGATGGCTAGCGCATACTTGGCTTGAGTACTTGAAGCAGTAGACATTAATTTAAGAAGAGCATCTTCAGTGCTGCAACCAGCTTTGAAACCGTACTGAAGTGGAGAAACGAGGTTTTCTTTAGAGTAGCATTTTGACAACCTGTTGAGTAGAAGCCTTTCCAGAAATTTGTCGAGGACTGACAAGAGGGCAATTGACCTGTAAGATTTTGGCTCTTCAAGTTGTTTGTCTGGGGTCTTCAAGATGAGTTTGAGGCATGCCTCCTTCCAGATAGCAGGAAAGTGGTCTTCCATTAGGCATCTGTTGAAAGTGGCGTGCATGGTGTTAGGGAAGTAGGTTGCAAATTTCTTGATAACATCCACCTCGAGGAGGTCATTGCCAGGAGTTTTGTCCAGTGCAGCTTTTAGATCATCATTTGTAAAAGGTACTTCAGTATTTTCTGTTGGGTAAGAATCGTTAGCGGTAACAATCTGTAGTTGCTCTTCATTTAGCTGTGCATCATCTTTTGGAAAGAGGGCATTTAGCATATTGTGGATAGAGTCCTCCCAAGTAAAGGTGGAAGAAACATCAGGATTTACAGTTGTACTTAGGACTTCACCTCTAGGGAGTTTGTTCAGAACGATGGGATAGACAACTCCCATCGTTTCCTGTGATCGAGACCAAATTCTGCCAGGAGGCTTTTTTGCAGCATCTAATCATGGTAATGTGACTGTTCCTTAATAATCGGTAAGTATCTCTTGCGGCTTTGACCTCTAAGGGTGGGAGGTCTGAACGAGCTCTCTGAAAAGTTTTATGAGCTTGGTGGACTCTCTTCCTCATGTTTTGTAGTTCAGCATTCCACCAAGGGACTGCACCCAGGAAAGAGTTGAGTCTTAGTTAAAAACTCCGATCCATGGAAAGAGAAGGCAAGTTTGTCAGGTAAGTGCGGCCAATAAAGTCAAATCCGGTAGTCCAGTCAGATGAGTGGAATTCGATTTGTTGGTGGTCACCTTGTATACGACTCCCCAGGGGTTAGCGTTTCTCCATCATAGAAAGGCACAGCTACTTTCTCCCGGGGTTTCAGGGGTCATAGAATGCGGATGACTTTTCGATAGGATTTTCTGTTTCTCCACAGCTCCTAAAGGGGCAGAAATTGCAGCCTCACGAGGCGAAGTCTTTTGCAGGTACCCAGGATTTGAGTCACCTGTGGTACGGAATTGCTGGCACTAACTGCTTTCTCCATATGGATGCGAGATTATTTATTGTTTTTTGCTGGCACCCAAGGACTCATTACTGTCTGTGGGTGCGGGATTTTGCTGGTGCCTCGGATTGGGCTCCCTAGGTACGGGATCGTGGCATCCACTATTCTTGCACTTAACAAGTGGACTTTGGATTTTTTTTAATCTTAATTATTTATTTATTGTTATTTTTTAGTAATTTTTTATTTATTCATTATTATTTTATTATTTATTTATTTTTTTTATTTTTATTATTTTTTATTTATTTTATTTTATATATATATATATATATATACATTTTTTTTATTTTATTATATATATATATATATATATATATATATATATATATATATTTTTTTTTTTTTTTTTTTTTTTTAGCTGGCACCATTGCCTATGGGTGTGGGATATCTTTTTCCTGACCTCTTTCACTTCTTTCGAGGTGGGATTTTTCTGGTGCGTGGGTTCGGGCTACCTAGTACAGGATTGTAGAATATTGTAGAATCCAGTAGTCTTGCACTTAACCAGTGGATTTTGGATGTTTTCTTTTTTTTACTTATTTATTATTTATTTTATTATATTTATTTTTTCTCTTTGAATGATCCAAACTCGTTCTGGGCATTCAGTACAAGCTACTCAAGGTCCCGAGTGGGCAGGAGCGGGAGTGCAGTAGCACACGCTCTTTGAGTAGACCGGGGTTCAAGCCCCTGACTGCTGAATACGGTCGATCTGCCAACCCGCACTGGACCAGCGTGGCAGATTATGGTCCATTTCCCTAAGCATGAATTGTTGAGGAGGCTTCCATCCTGCAGCGGGTTGATAATGGCTGCACTTTACTTTACTTTTACTTGAGGTCCGCCACATTACATGCGTACTTGTGGCCCACCTCCCGGTGTAGACGGGCATTGGGCAGGCTTTCCAGGTGATCGCCTGCCTGGTGACAAAGAGGCCAGAAACAACTAAACAGTACAATAGACACACTACACAAACAGAACATTACACACATTTCTGGCCTGTTACAGTGATCTGTATTTATCACAGTGTACAAAGGCGGAGTTGAACTCATGTTCAGGTGCCGTCCCACATAAGATACTATACATGTCTCCCTGTCTTGATGGTTGGTGTAGTGTGCACAAACTACAGATTTCTATTGAAAAAACTAAATAAATGCTTTTGAAAGTTTATTTGAACCTGAATAGATCCCCCAATGTAAAAATTAATAATCAATCCATTAAAATTGTAAGAACGTATAAATATCTTGAAATAACGATGGATGATAGATTTAGTTTTGTAGCCCACGCAAAAATGTACTGAACAAATTAAAAGTCTTAACTAGTAAAATCATTAAAATAACTAAAAATGTCTGGGGAATTAAACCTGCAAATTAAAGTTATACGAGTATATTTTTATACCATAGCGGTTTTGTGTACAGAGGAAAAGTTGGCTATGCATGTTGTAAAACGCTAACAAGGTGCTGTGTTTGTAAAATGCTGACAAGGCCTATTTTTGTACATAGATATCACCTTACCATTTGCCTTCTGAGTTTAATGTTGAATTCTGGTAGTGTAGGATCAGATAATCATAGTGTTAGTATTAGTGAAGGCCGCACCACCCAAAAAAAAAAAAAAAAAACAGAATAAAACAATGATACAAATAAATAAAAAATAAATAAATTAAATAAATAAAAAATAAATAAATAAAAATAAATAAATAATAATTAATATTAATAAAAGAAAAGGAAATTAAACCTATCATCCTATGCGCTTCCCTCACCCGAAGGTACTATCCAGATGGCCTTTGAATTTCCTCAAATTGTCAGCCTCTACCACCCATGTAGGCAACTTATTCCAGTAATTTAAAATTCGCTGGCTAAAATAAAACTTCCTGCAGTCCAATCTAAACATTTCCCCCGTAACTTGAATTTATGTCCCCTAATTCTAGAATCATTTATAATCTTGAAAATTTCGTCCTCATTCATTTTACTGATGCCTCTCAGAGCCTTAAACACCTCGATCAAATCTCAGCTCTAAGGTGTCTAGTTTCCAAACTCTGCAACCCACATATTCGAAGTCTCTCTTCATAAGGACGCCCTTTTGCCGATCTCACCAGGCGAGTTACGCGTCTTTGCACCCTTTTCAAGAAGCTTGATGTCTTTCTTTAGGTGCGGTCTCCATACTTGAACACAGTATTCCAAGTGTTATTAAGAGGCAAAGTGGTTGAGTCCTGTATAATGACTGGACAAGTGTGTCTGATTGCTGTGGCCTAATAGAAATGGTGTTTATTTATAGTTTTGGTTTTCTGATTAAGTCGCCAGGAGTGGTGATCGTACTCACTTAGCTAATAGGTACTTTATATAGGCACTGTACATAGGTACTTTTTTTCATTTTATTTTATTTTTTATTTATTTATTTTATTTTTTATTTATGTATTTTATTTTTATTTTTTATTTATTTTATTAATATAATTTTATTTATTATAATTTTATTTTTTATTTTTATTTATTTTTTAAAAATTAAATTAAATTTTATTTATTATTATTATTTTTTTTATTTTTTTATTTTTTATTTATTTATTATTATTTTTTATTTTTTATTTATTTTTATTTTATTTTTTTATTTTATTTTTTTATTTTATTTTTATTTATTTATTTTTCACTCTATAAACTATTGTAAACTTTCTCTTCCATTTCATGGGAGGTCCATCTCTTCCCCTTATCTTCTATCCAACCTCCCCATCCCTTCCAATCCCCATACTTCTCAATTCTTCTCCCCACTTCCTTTCCCTAAACACCTTGGGGCTCCCAGGCTTGCCTGATAGCCCCAGTAAGAGTCTCAGCTAGAAAGTGGACCCTGGCGTGCCTCCTCGTGGCCAAGGTTGGGAGTCAGGGGCAGGGGACCAGGTGTCCCCTGGCTGCAAAGTCACCAGTGCCGGCATGGGACCACCTGATGTATGCAAAATATATGAAGATTTGTTCCTAAAAACCTTCTTAAAAACCAAGAACAGCACATCCTCGAAAGAGAAGAAGATTATGTCGCCTTTACGCGCTAACCACAAGATTTATTCGCACGAAGGAAGACCCTACCATGGATATAGCCACTATTCCGATCATCGTCAAAACCAAGAGAAGACAACTACCTATATTTTGGGAATAAATGCAGAGGCCTACCAGCAAATGAGACTACACCACCACCAAATCTAAGAAGATCCAGTATAGGACAACCACAGCTACATTCCTATTTATAGCCCTACTAATTTAGACACAGATCACCGGATGACATCACCACTGAAATTGACATCACGACGGGACCTGAATGAGAAGAGCAAGAAGATTCTGTCAAATGGCGATCACGCTTGTGCTCTCTTGCACGGCAACTTTTGTCCCACTTCCATCCCTTACTTTCGCCTGATGGATGTATTCCATTGTACCTGGGGGATGCCTTCTTCATCCCCATATTTCTACCTGTTCACCCCTTTCTTGACTCTAAAGCCCACCTGTTCTAACTCTTTCTTTCTTTTTTTTTTTTTTAAATTGGTCGCTGTCAGGAAGCTTAGGCGACCCTGCAGAGACTAGCCAGAGAATAATGGGGAGCCCGGCTACCTCCTAGCGGTGTGTGCGGGCAACGTGGGGTTCCATCAGGGGCCCTGCGGCCAAATGCCAAGACAGCAAACAGAACCCAACGCAAAACTACGTATTCAACACAGAACACTTTTCTCTCATTTACAGTAGTTCTGTATTTCTTCACAGTGTACATATGGCGCAGATGTGGGAAACAACAGGAGGCGCCTGACCATGCACACTATGCACTCAACATAACAAGACACTTACACACCTACATACATATACTTGCCGGCCTTCACCTTTTCAGATGCTACAGCAGCAAATAGGGGAAACCCTAGATACCGTAATTGAAACAAACATACCTTGACCTTGACACCTATACATAAAAAGACTATATACAATGATGATACATAAATAAATACTGGGCTTCCCAATGATCAGTCCAGCAGACTGATCAATACATCGGGTAAGAGTAATCCAAAAAAACAGAAACAGTCTAGCATTTTACTGAACCTCAGGAGAAAGAATTCTTTTTTCTCCGTTTAAACAATTTCTTTGCATAGGTGGAGAAGGCAGTATAATATTCAGAACAGTTAACCAATCTTGACAGTTCAGAGCACTCAAATACATTTGTGAAAAGTTGAAAGTCCAGTCTTAAATCATCGTACATAGGACAATGAAAGACCAGGAGCTGAACAGTTTCTTGAGTACCACAACTGCATAGAGGAATGTTACTTAATCCTAGTGAGAACAATTTAAAGTTAAGACTGCCATGACCAGTATATAAAAACGTAACGTATAAGCCAGGATTGAACCAGTCTATTTTATTGTCGTAATCAACAACTTCGGGAAAAGCTTAAAAGGTCGGCGCCTCCGTAGCCAGGTGGGAAGGAGTAGCAGTGCGTAGCACACGCTTCTTGATTAGACCGGGGTTCGAGCCCGTCACCACCAAATACAGAGGATGCGGAAAGGTCAGAGAATGACCACCGCATATCCCGGAGCAATATGGCCTTAGTTGCTAATGCTCCAAAAAAACAACAACTTAAAAGGTCTCCCTACCCAAAATAGAGGTAGACCAGGTATTTTGCCATGCTCTGCAGCATTCATTTCTCATTATTTTAATGTCTACGTTTTCTTTCATTATACCATTTCAGTTATACCATTTACAACTGCAGGAACGTTTTTTCTTCTACAATATAAAAGATAATGTAACCTTACTTCATATTGGATTGGCAGTCGATGACTGAGGACCTGGAGAGCAGCTATAGAGACAGTTCGACAAGCTCTACTTACAGCGAGAAGAAAGAATCTTTGTGCTTGAATAAGATATTTTTGAAAAAGGGAGTTACTGATTCTGTATCCCCAGGCCCCAGCACAAAAATACATCTGTGCTTTAGAGTTTTACTTTATAAAGCTCTCAACTAATAGGTGCTCTAATGCAAAACTAATAGGTGCGACGTGGCACACTGGTCTGCCACCACAACATGACAGGTGTGTCGCGAACTTTGCTGATACCTATAAATAATACTATACGTATTACGATTATAAATTGACAACTGAGAACTTTTACCTATTATAAGAAATTAACATTATTTACTCCCAATTATAGTTTTTATGTGTTTGTAATGCTGCTCATTGTTATTACGCCATTTTTACTGAAATACTGTTGTACGTGCTGGAGAGTAAGGTAAGGTGTAAGGAATATTGTTGTCATGCGGCGCCGGGGGTTTCCTCCATCTCCGCGTTGCTTTCTTTGTGGGTGTACCAGTTTGCTGGGAATGCCAGAGGTTTAAAAGTGTCTGGGTTTTGTACCTGTGTAATGTCGTGTACCGTTGTTCTGTGTAATGTCGTGTACCGTTGTCATTTAGCCGCTGGACCCCTACTTGGGCCCAGCAGGGGTTCAGCAGGGGCCCCACCTTTTTCCCCTAGAGGCAGACCAGGAACCCAGTTGACTTATGTTACTCTGGCTGGTCCTGTCACGTAATTTCCTGAGATTTCGGCGGCTAGGACCTAAAAAAAAAAAAAAAACTTATGTACACATATCAGAACATACATATATATGCACATATACACAACAGTGATACATATATATAGCTATATACGCATCCATGCAGTCGTAATTACTTTGGATCTTTGCATGCTGCACGTGTGCATGCATTCACATGGCAGGAGCAGGGCTAGGCGTGGGATAATTAGGCCGAGACTAGGCGAAGATTATTTTTGGGCTAGATTAAATTCAGTGTGTAGGACGTTCGCATCGTATATAGGTAGAGTGGGGAGTGGAGGCGGAATATTGGGGGGTAAAGGCAGAAGAATGGGGGCGACAGTGTAGATTTCCCCAGGTGGTCAGTGAGGCGTGCCCATGCCTCACCAGAAGGAAAGGTGGTGTAGCAGGGGGCGAGGCGACTGGTCGTCTCGTCCCCCTGCCAGGAAGGGGTGTTAAAGGAGAGCCAGGGTAGAGTTCATGCCACCAGAACGGCTGCTATTTGTCCTTCATCCAGATTTTTTTGTCTATTTTCATATATTCATGGTTGCTCGGTAGGTCATCTTTGGTGTTGTGCACATTTTGGCTTCTAGCCATTATGTGGCTAGTGTGCGTTCAGCTCCCGTCTTCTTTTGCACAAATCTTCAGCGAACTTGTAGAAGACAATATATTCCTATCTCCCGTCCAGGGTGTGTTGTTCTCTATCTCTGGGCCCACAGTATGATCCACAGTAAATTATTTTTCGCTTGGCAATCCAACACCGCTTTCTAAAGTTATTTGTCTGTTTGCCCTTCCAATATTTCTCGTTTTTTCGCTGCACTGACTGAAATAAGATACCGCTTGTTAAAGTTAGATACTTACGTGCTGTTCCTTAACATTTTATGGATTATCAAAACATCCCTGTCTTTTATTATTTTATTGGCTTGTTTTGATATTTGTCTCTGTATGTCCGAGCTACTTCAACTTTATTACTTTGTTCTGGTGCCGATGCACCCACCCTTTGTTATAAGACTATATTTTAAAGCTATTAGATAGTATGAACCAGAGCTGTAATGCTCAATAAGTAATGTAATGCTCAATCTTTAAAATTATTTTACAAATTTTAAAACTGTAGATGTGCCACTCCCTCTGTTCAAAGAGTCTATTTATTTTGTTTCCTCACAGCTGCGAACTGAAATAGTCAGAAAACTGTGATCGTGAGCCATAATATTGTTGATTTTCTGTTTTTAACAATGGACAAGTTCCTGGTAAGAAGTATTCCGTCCAAGAGTGCAAGTACTGAAAGTGCCGAGCCAGAAAAAAGAGAAACAAAAAATTAGTGTGCAGAGAGTATAGTGATAATTAAGTGAGAGTATAGTGTCTTTTGGATTTTTCTGGTGTGGTGATAAGACATATCCAACCCCCAAGTGTCTCGTGTGCGGATAAGAACTGAGCAATGCTGCTATGGTTCTCAGTAAACTGCAACGGCATTTTTCAACAAAACATTCTTCTCTGGCGTGCAAAGATATCAATTATTTTCGACGGTTGTTGCAACAAAACAAAAAAAAACAGGCAACGTTCATGACTTCGTCGGTACGTATTTCAGAAACAGCACAGGAAGCTAGATAGTAGCCGAACTTATCGTAAAGGCCAAGAAGCCACACAAAATAGCCGAAACTTTATTAATGCTGGCTTGTAGAGAGATGGTGTAAATAGTCCTGGACCCAGAAGCTGCTAGTGAAATTTCAAAAATTCCACTCTCAGCTGACACAATCAGTCGCTGAGTCAGTGATATCTCCAGTGACATTGAAGACATTACGAAGGAGAAAATCAAGAGTAGCCAGAAGTTCTCACTTCAGATCGACTAGTCCACAGATGTTAGCGGTCACGTTCAACTTCTAGCCAACATTCGGTTCATCGATGGAGATGTAATTGCAACAAATTTCTTTTTTTGCAAAGTACTACCCGAGCGATCCACCCGTGAAGAAATATTTCGTGTTACTAATGAATATATGCCCCAAAATGAATTAAATTGGCAGGACTGTGTTTGCATAGACGGAGCCGCTTCCATGACAGGAAGAGTTAAAAGCTTTGCAGCTAAAGTGCGCGAAGTGAATTTTGACATGCGATGTGACCATTGTCTTATTCACCATGAAGCCACTGTTGTCAAGTCTTCGCCATCTGCTCTGAAAGTTGTGCTGAACGAAGCAGTAAAAATCTGTCTCCTTTGATGAATGCGTGGCCGAATCGTTGACAATGCAAGCGTCATTTCTTCATCAATGGATCTGAGTCTCTCCCTCTTTGATGTTCTAATTTCAGTCAAGGTCTAAAAGCGCAGTTCACACAAATATGTAGTTGAAAATGCTAATAACATATTAATTGCCATCTCGGAGCTAGCCGAGTATTCTTTCCTTATTGACAACCAAAATGTGTTCAATTGCACATCACGATGTGTTAATAGCAATGTTCTGTCCGCCTTCAGATCTGTTAGTTCCTCGTATACATTCATCGGAAGAGATTTTGTATGTGCAACAAATGGATCACAAATCCAGTCCAAATCTTCAACGCTCTCTCCAAAATAACCCTAGAACTTCTGCTGCAAGTTATCTAAATGTTCTTGAATGAAGTCCATCACCACTTTATTACCAGAAACAAGTGGCCATACAGTTGGGAACATCTCCAATAACCCATTTGCAATGCATTGTATCCACTAATCCAGCTTATTTTGAAAGCCTTGAATCTTATCCATACTCGTAAAAAGATTTTCGTTCTTGCCTTGCATTTTTCGGTTCAGCTCATTCAAGTGAACGAAAATATCGGAACGATATGCCAACTTATTCACCCATTCATCATCTGCAAATAATTTTGCATATTCATACCCCTCAATTGTTAAAAACGTCTGTACCTCCTCCGGTTCAAAAAGACGCTTTAACGCTTTATCAGGTGAGAAGTACCGTATGTAACAGGAGTGTGCTGTTTTCAGATCCCATTTCCTGATACAAAACGGATAAAAGCCGCTAATTGAGGGCCGTGATTTAATGAAGTTATCTGAAATTACATAATATGAAAAAAAAAAAAAAAACGGTTTTGGTTTATAATTTTTGGAAATATTTGTTTATGCGCTTCTTTACTATTCAACTGTTCATTTTTCTTAAGAAACAGAAACACTTGTGTATATATTTTAATAATGTTAAGTTTTTTGGCTATCTGCAGGGCTAGCAGTTATTTTTGCCAGTCTGCCGTTTTTTCATATTACGTAATTTCAGATAACTGATTATAATATGAACTATTATCAACTCAAAATTCAGCTTTGCATAATCTAATTAAAATTTAATACTATTATTTATGCTATATCATAATATGGTTAGGCTGGCATATAACTAGCAGAAACAGATGGCAAAAGTTATTGATGGCATATATTGAGAGGTGCTAGCTCCATGATGACGTGCCATTCAATGTAAGCCTATTTCAATAATAACTGTTAAAATTTGGTATTTTTTTCCGTTTTGGTATTTTGTAAATATGGAATTATTATGGTTTTGATTGGATTTGCTCTATATATAGAGGCTGATAGGGTCCTTTGTTGGTTGCGGATATTCACCTCCATTTTATTCTATATGTATTGAATTAAATATATATGTATATTATCAGGAAAATGTTAAATCATCTGTGATGGCATTAATCTGTTCTGATCAGTAATTTTATCTGTTTTTTTTTTTTTTTTTTTTTTGTTTTTTTTTAAGGTGACGGGTGTAGTAGGAAGAGCCGAAGCACTGTCTTCTGTATTTTTTCTATTGGCATTTCTTTCATATACCAAGTCAACCAGCAGATGGAGGTCGACAGGTGAATTTGTTTAATTTTAGTTAAAAATTATGTCTCATAGTTATATAATTTAATATGTAATTTCCTAAACTTCCCTCTTGCCGTCCTTATCCTCATAATTCTCAGTGGTTTCACTTTTTTTAAAAAGTATTCTCACCTCATCACTATCACACGTTGCTCACATTCCTTTTTTTTCTTTTAATTGATCTCCACTAAACACAGCCATGCTAAATACAATGGTCATAAATATTAGGATTTCCTATAGAGCTATGATATATATTGTCAAATGTTTTTAAACATCTGATAATAGAGATACTATACACTTTTATAATTGACACATACTGGATACTTTGTGTCAATTATAAAAGTGTTAAATCCCACAGGAATTAAACATCAGAGGAAAATGACAAGGTGAAAATGTCATTTACAGTTTTAGTAAACAAAATAGCAATAAATGAAATTGTACTCATTTAATTTTGACTTGTTTCTTTAGTTTAGTAATTTTCAAAACAGGTAAAAATAAGATTTATTAAAGATGCAGTTGTATGCTCCGTTTGGAGCGGCTGTTTGCACGAGTACGATGGTTTAAACAGTTTCTGTTCTCTTATAGATCTAGGAGGATAAAAATGCTCATTAACTGTACACAGGGAGTGTTGATATGCCCAATGACCACTTTATTTGTAAAATTAAGATTCAGCCTATCTCTATGCTTCTTTAAAGGTGGTGTTCACCCATCCGAATTTATGGGAAGTGTTTACACCAATCCGAATTTTATTAAAAGTGCTTACGCCCATCCCGATACCATTTAGAGTCATATTGAAGATGAATCTTAAAGGGAAGGCATCTTATAAATCTTTTTTTTTTTTTACACTCGTTCAATAATTTTAATTAGACACAAACAGTTAGGAAACCAGATAGTTTTTTTTTTTTTTTTATGAAAACCCCAAACTCGAGAGGTGTTAGAACTTATAGTACTTAGTATTGTGCTTTGGTTGAAAGTTGAAAAGACGAAAGAAGATATTTGTTGACTTGAACTTCTGTAGGTTGTAATTTTCAGGAAATACGTACGAAGGAAGTGTAAGATTTGAAAATCTTACAAAAATAAAATATTTTTTATTAAGACTTTGAAAGTTAGTTTTCTTTTGATTCTTGCCATTAATAGGATAAAAGGGTAATATATGCAGTTTCAGAAATAAGAATTATTCTGGTAAGAGGTATAAAAATTAAAAGGTAGTAGGAACGAAAACAGAGCCATTAGCTTTACTTCCGTTAAACCAGGGAACAGATGGAGGATACTATGACAAACCCAGCAGGGGGTTCGGCGCTACAAAAACAACTTAAGGTTTATGAGGGGTCACACACCGGAAACGTATTCGGAAAAACACACACTAGTCTCTAAAAATAGACGCGATGGTCTCCAGTGTCACAATTTGTGGTTTTTCTGAAGTGCTATAGAGACAAGCTGTCATGAGACTGGTAGAATTGTTTTGGAATATTCGGCCGACATCAAAAGACACAACAGATGTCAACAAGTTGAAAATAATAAAAGAGAGGGATATAGAGAATCACGTGCTAGTGCTACGGGGCAGGCTGAATTAGGCCTTCCAACAAATGAAAAGAAAGAAAATGTGAAAAAGAAAGAGTGATTGGAAGAAAACACTGGGTAGGTGTAGAAAACTCCGGGGAGAAAATTGTGGATGGATATGGACACAAGAAATGAGGGAGTGAGAAAAGGAAGAGAAGGAGAGGGGAGAATTTTTTTGAGCGGTGCTAGTGGAAGGGTGAGTCCGGTAGAGTTGTTTGAAAGATGATGAAGAAATAGCCGACGAAAAAAGTCGAAGTGGGGTTATCAGTAATGTAGTGAGTGAGAAATTAGGAGAGGAACTGGAAGGGGGTAGTAAAAGGAAGTTCTGCAAACAATGAGAATGAGAGAAGAAGATTCCCTTAGAACACCCAGTCCACCGAGGAAGGCGATAAATCCTGATATAGTCTTGAAAGGCAAAGGTAGCCGTCCTGACAGGAAAATGTAGCAGATCCTGAAAGCTGAGTAGCAGTTGCGAATGCCATATGATGATGCCCTGGAAGCTGTAAGATGTTGCCCTGGATAGCAGAAGATATCAGCTCTGGATAAGGATAGGATAGAAGGCCCTTATGAAGACACCTGATCACAGAAATTAAGTAAGTGAAAGTTAATTTGAGAATACTGTAAGTTAACTGCTAGAGAAAGGACTGTAGAGCGATATTTGGGGAATTCAATGATAAGAGAAAGTTATTTTGAAAATACTGTAAGTTAAATACTAGTGAAAGGACTGTAATACGATATTGGGGGAACTTAATGATAAAGATAAGATTAGATGGGTGAACCAAATAGGAGTAAATTCTACTCTAAGGCAATTATGGTTGGTTTAGGCAGTAATTTGGAATAAGGAGGATAGTAATGTAGATGAGAAAGTGAACGGAAGGAATTGTAGTAAAAATAGAAATATTAAATGTGTGGAGATAAAATTTATGTATATTGCCAACCCTTAAAGGTGTGTTTGAATGTAATATTGTATTTTGGTGATCAAGTTCTGTAACTGACAATGGTTAAAGAAATATATAAGAAAGAGGAATAGGGAATTAAAGAATAAATTGGTAGTTATGATGATACATAAAAGTAATATGATCAATGATATATTTAACTTTAATGATAAAAAAAAATGTTATTGACACCAATGAGGTATGATTTGATTGTGTTGTAATAGGAGCAGAAATAAGGTGAGCATATAAAGAGTGTAACTATTTAACCTGTGTATGTGTAATGAGAAAGGTGAGATAAAAAAAGAAGTCAAGTCTGTAAAGGAGCCTGTTAGATAGGAAGAGACTGGATATGTTGTGAGTACCTTGGTGTTGACACAGTGAAATTCTATTCTCAATGAGATTTGTTATGATTTAACTGTAAATAATGCATAATAAACTTGTTTTTTTTGTATAACATTTGTGTGAAACTGGACACAAGCCTAACCAATGGGAATTAAACATATAAGAGTTTCTCCCCTATGAACTTAGAATTTTCTGAGAAGTAAAGTCAGATGCGCAAGTGGGGAGATATTATAAAGGGGAGTTGTTTAATATTAGGGGAATAAAATAATATAAATAATATAATATAGATATATAACACATACTTTAAACCCCCCCCCCCCCCACAGAAGGTTGTTCGAGAAAACGGCAGTTGAACGAATAAACGAGGAAGATGAATAGTTGATTCTGTGAGTTTGAAGTTGAACAGTAAATGGATGTTGGCTGGTGGCGGCACGTGTTTGGACTGTTTTGAAAGAGAGAGCAGGAATTATAGAAGCCAATTCAGAAGAACAGTGCACATGGAAGTATCTGTAGAAAAGGCATACAGCAGAAACAGTAGTCTATGAGTAAGAGAGTGGAGAGACTCTGTTAGAGATGAGTCATATATTAACCTAACTGCCCTCTTCTGAATGGAATCCAGAAGCCTGAGAGAGATATTCGGGGCACCGCCCCAGATGTGAGAACAATATTTCATGGTAGGGCGGATTTGCGATTTGTACAGAGTGAACAGCTGTTTCGAAGAAAAGTAATGCCGAGAGCGAAAGAAAAAACCAAGTTTTTTAGATGCAGAAGAAACAATATTTGAAATGTTCTTATGCCAAGAGAGATTAGAATTCAAGGTAATCCTCAAAAGAGATGTATCATCTTGCCTAGAAATCGGAGTGTCACCAAAGATAAGCATTGCGGCAGAACAATCCTTTTTTGCGAGATATAAGACAGGACTGAGTTTTAGAAAGATTGAAATCAACTAAGTTGTCTTTGCACAACTGGAAAATTATCTGGAGATCGGCATTTAAAGAATTGGTAGCGGATATTCGAGAAGTTAAAGCTGTTTGAGCAGGGCAAGGTTTCTCAAAATGGAAAGTATAATGCAATGTGCTGTCATCGGTAAAACTATAGATAGGATTTCCAGTCAATGGTAGAAGGTCATTAATATATAAGAGGAAAACAGTGGGAGAAAGAACTGAACCTTGGGGAACACCAGCATTAGTGGAAAATTAAGAGGATAGAGAACTATAAGATGGAAGCTTGTTTAGGAGACCTTTATTCCAAACACGATCGGAAGCCTTTGAGATGTCAAGAGGAACTGTTTGTGTTTCACCAAACTGTTCAGTTGAATTAGTCCATAAATGGATAACATAAGCCAGAATATCACCAGTGGATCGACACTGACGGAATCCATACTGGCGATTGTTGATCACACGGAAGGTTTCTAGGTAACTTGAGAGTTGGCGGTTAATTGATTTCTCCATTACTTTAGAAAGAGTAGAAATAATTGCAATAGAACAATAATTGGATGGGAGGATTTTTGTCACCCTCGTTAGGAATTGGATGGATATGAGCAAATTTCCAAGCAGAAGGAAAAATACCTTTGGAATAAGAAAGTGAAAGAAAGGTGACAAAGAACAGGAGTAAGTTCAGGAACACAGGTATTGAGAACAAGTGGAGAAATACCATCAGGATCTGGAGTTTTCTTAGCATCAAGATTTGTCAAATTCCTTCTGACATGCTTTTGGCGGAAGGCCACAAGAGGCATTGAATGGAGCGTGTTGGGAATGGTGGGAGGTAGCAACAGAACCAACTGGTTTTCACAGAAGTGGGAGCAGGGACGGACAAAACTTGCGGCCAATAGCTTTGTCAAGAGACCAGATTAGGGCAAGAAGCAAGTTTTCTTCTTTCGCCTGCTCCAAATATAGTTTGGACTGATTAATAACTACTTTACCATTGTTGCGAGCTTTGGTATAGGCATAAAATGAAACTGAAGGTTTGGAAACAAGCCAATTACGATATGCACCGTTCTTCTCTTGAACAGCCTTAGCTTATTTATTGGAAAACCAAGGTTTAGATAAAGTACGAGATTTTAAAGTGGAGCGTGTAATAAAGGATTCCATTCCTACAAAAATAAGGTGTATGGTGTATTTTGTGTCAAACGGCATCTCCGCGTTGCTTTTATTGTGGGTGTACCAGTTCACTGGGAAGGACAGAAATTTAAAAGTATATGGGTAATATAAAGTGCAGTGTCGTGTAGCGTTGTCCCTCTGGTCATTGGGCGGCTGGGCCGTTACTGGGGTCCAATGTTGCCAAAACCTCGCCCCGTGGAGGCAAACCAGATACCCAGTAGTCTTTGATATTTACTATGGCAGGTCCTGCCACCTAGTTTCTGAGATTTCAGTGGCTAGGACCTAAAAAAATAAAACAAATCCATGTATATGCGTACATATATACATTTGATAACGATAGGACACCTCAGGTGTCCTACAAGAATATATGGACACGTGTATATGTAATGGGCGGCACCTAGAACGTTTTTTCAACTCCGCCTCGTATCTCTATGAAGACCAGTATCACTACAAATGGGCCAGATATGTGTGTGACGTAGGTTTGTATATATTATGTGTGTGTATTCTGTTGTTGTGTCTGGTCGCTTGGCTACCCAGAAGCATCAGTTAACTGGACAGATGATTCTAGATACTCGTCCACACCACGGGAAGGTGAACCAGTCCCAGTAAAACACGTACTGTCTCAAAAGAGACGCTGATCCACCTAGTGCTGCTAGAAGGTTGGTCAGGATCCTTTGGGGGACCCATTCCAGAGGGGGGAAAGGGAGAGAAAAAAAAAAAAAAGAAAGTCACCTGTGGTGCGGGTTATGAAAAAAAATATAATAATAATAAATAAATAATAATAAAAATATATAAAGAAGAGAAAAAAATTAATTAATTAGATAAAGTAAATAAATAAGAAAAAAAAGTAATTAATAAAAATAAGTAGGCAATATTTTTCAATAAGGCGATATCTAAATGGCAAATTAAGCAGGAAAAAAAAATGGTGCGTTTGAGGAAAAAAAAAAAAATAAAAAATAAAAAAAAAACAGCTGCACTGGATTAACTAACTCCAGGCAGAACGCGACGAAAAAAAAAAAAATAATAATAATTATAAAAAGTAAATAGATAAAAAAAAGTTTCAGTTTGTTCCACGAGTATTTCTAATGCGTCTTGCTTCCTCATGAGTTTGCCTTTTACGCTTGAAGACTTGTGCAGCATAAGTCTGCAGTGCTGAGAAGTTTTCTGGTGTTCGGTGTAGGAGATCCGGTTGATGCTCAGTGATGTTTGGTACTGCCTGTGTAAGAGTTCTTCTTATATCTTCATACAGCGGACATTCAAATAGCAGATGCTTCCAGTTCTCCTTTTTCCACAGAAACACCCATTTGTTGTAGACAATCCTAGCTGAAAAAGCTTCTCGTTGAGGGAGCCATGTCCAGTGACCAAGAAGGGGGGGGGGGTTCCAAGGTCAGCGACAGCCAGGCCTTAACAGTTTTCGTTGCAGTAAATGAGACCTCTGGAAGGAATTTTCTAGTGACGGCGCCTGTTACAGAGGTATCCCATCTGGTATGTGAAATGTTTATTAGTTCATTGTAACACCTGAGTCTTTCGGCTTTGGGGTTGCTGTTTAGATCCAGTTCATTTTCAAGGATTTTAGTTGGAATTTTCTTCTTGATCCTGAAGTTTAGACCTCGGTAGAGCACGTACAAATCCAGTGGTAATGTTCTGGCAAGAATAATTTCACTGACACGATCTGAGCAAACGTTGACATCAGAAGTTTTGAAAAAGTAATCCGACCAAGAAGAAGAAAAGAAATCTCGCAGGTCATCCTATTTTTCATTCTTGTAATGCCAAAAAACACGAGGTTGGGAATAGCCATGAGATAAAGGTTCCATTGGAGAAGAGACAATCACCAAGTTGCGATCTGAGGTGCCTAAAGGACCACTCACTTTGACAGTGCACTTATAAGGGTTGCTTGTGAGAAAAAGATCGAGCGTGTCGGCTGCATGGTTAGGATTGTCTGATATCCTTGTGGGTAAATGGACAATCTGTGCAAGGTCATTAGTAATTGCAAAAGCCTCAGCATCTCGACCAGCTGGGTCGGTGTGACTAGAAAGCGGAAGCCAGCTGGAATTGTGAACATCAAAATCACAAAGGAAAATTACCTCATTATTAGGAAAGTTTGAATGGAGAAAGTCAAGTTGCAAAGAGTGGAAGTCAATGAGGTCCAATTGATTTGTGGATTTGAGAAAACGGTAGAGACAACAGACGAATTTGACACAATGAGGTAGAGAGATTTTAAGCCAGAGAAGATTAAAATGAGGAGATTCCAAATTATCAAGTCTCTGAAAGGGAATATCGGAACGGACATATTCACAAGTTACCTTTGAGGCGAAAGGAATCATACAGCGAATAATTTGGGCAACAGAGATGAGCAGTAGTTGAATCAACCGATAACTGAGATTCTGTCAGGAAAAGTACATAGGGTTTGGCCGACTGCAAGTGGAAATGAACATCGTTGAGATTAGAATTGAGACCCCGTATATTTGTGAAATAAACTAGGAAGTGATTGGGAGGTTTAGATCTTTTCCCAGATAAGCTTAATCTATTAGTTTGACACTTCATGGTGTATTCAATAGTAAGAAAAAGTGGGGGTGCATGCTGTATGAAGTAATGAAATTTTTGGATATCGCGTACACATGGTAAGAATATACCCAGATCCTTGACATAACGTGGCCTCGACAATCCCCCCCCCCCACACATACACACTACTCGGACTCCCTCCAGTCACTATCTGGCAGAGTAACGGTAGCTGATCCGGAAGCCTCCTAAAAAGTTAACAATAGGTCCGATCCGGTATACTAACTAGCTGCCGTCATGGAAATACCGTTTTAGAGCTGTACCCTCGAAATGTAAGGAAGATTGGATCTCATCATGATATTCATCATAACCTCAAAAGTCATTAGTCATACTGCATAATGAAAGGGATGGGAAGGGTTGGCCAGAACTTAGCTCTGGAGACTAGACATGGGTTCCACCACTTCAAGTTTTCAATAAGCAAAGTGGTGGTATTGCACCGGTTGATGAGAATCATCTACCACCTAGTATTGCCTGGTAACACAGAGGGATGGCATTCCTCCATGTGGTGTTGGCACCACTCCTCGACCCCTGCTTACGTTGGTTCACACCTCGGTGGTCACGCACAGTGTGCATGTGCATGGACTTATACCCAGGGTTATTAACAGTCCCACGATCGTAAAGGTACAAGCAAAGGATTTGGCTGTCACCGACCGTCGGTACTACGCCAAAATTGGGTCCACTTGACTTACATATCACCCGAATATCAGTTCCATCAGAGTTTTATACTACCCGGTAGCAAGTACAGTTTCTCTGGCAAATCTGAGAGAACGTCTGTGACAAGCTCAAGGATCCAGTGTGGCACATTCCAAGATAACTGCCATTTGACAAATATGTTAACAATGCAATTTTTATCTTTAAAATTCTAAATTTTTTTAAGATAACAACAATTTTCGAAGAATATTTGCTTGTAGTTATTAAATTTAGGGCTTGGAGGGGAACAGGTATTCTATGTGTTATCAGACACTCAATCTAAAACACTGATGGATCCAATATCTTTCTATTACAGAAGATTTAGGAGAAGTCAGGTTGGCTTGCTTCCCTAAAATTCACTCATGCACATCTCGATGATAATCCCTGTTACGTCACTTAGGTGGCAACGGACGTGTAGAGTGGTTCTCTTCAAGACGCCTGGTCAGCGTGAAGAGAAAAAGACCAAACCCTCCAGCACATGACCCCACAACGAAACAAATGGCCATTAGTCACCAGCCGCTTTCACTCCCCCTCTTACGGCAGCGAGAGGATGTCGGAGTGGAAGCAGGGGGTGCAAAGAATCTCTGGGTACGACCAGGCTGCCATGCACGGAAACTGAACTTGGCCTGTTACAACGTAAGATCGCTCATTGGTGAAGCAAGGATATTAGAGCTGGAAAAGGAACTAGAAAATGTGAATTGGAATATCATCGGTTTGGCTGAAACAAGAAGAAGAAATGAATTACTTAAAAGTTTATCAAGTGGAAATCTGTGGTACACCAATGGAAACAGTGAAAGGAGCGAAGGTGGAGTTGGCTTTCTGGTCCATAAAGATATAAAAAACACATTTTGGAATTCAAAAGTACATCACCAAGGGTGTCAAAACTAATACTTAGGATTTCTACGAGGTACAATCTAAAGGTTATAATGATTTATGCACCTACATCGAGCCATGATGATGAAGAGGTTCAAGAAATGTACAACGAAATTTTAGTCTTCTAAATGAGCAGAAAACCCACTACATTATCATTATGGGGGACTTCAAAGCTAAGGTTGGAAATAGACAAAACTGCGCAGAAAGGGGAACTACAGGAAATTTTGGAATTGGTGAAAGAAATGAAAGACTTGTGGAATTTGCAGAATCTAGAGGATTGTTATTAATGAACACTTCTGAAATCTGAGCAAGTATTTTTTGCCCGGTGACAATCCAAACACTTGCTGCCCTTGAAATACCTGTTCGAGGCTTAGCACAAAAGAAGGTTTCTTCCACTATGATGGGAGTGGTTCTTGACCCAATTACATGAATGAGGAAAAGTATGGGTTAGAAGTCGCTGTGGGCTTTTAAAAACTTTTACTCGTAATGAATAATAACAATTGCCACCGAGTCGTCCCTTTAGAGTGTGTGCAAGAAATCATAATGTGTTGTGGTGGAGAAGGAAAATCTGTTTTGCAGTCTTTGGCCCCCATAAATAGATTCAAACCAACACTCAGCAGAAATAACCAGTATTTGAAACTGGGGGTGAGAATGTGCTGAAACATTTCCACTTCAGACAAACCACAAACACCTAAAGCAACCCCTACAATTTCATTGCTCTTTAGCCTTTGTAGTTTGCTTACTACATTTCTCTTCCCACACTTGTTGAAAGTCAGAGTGAATTGGCATTATTCATCTGAACAACGCATTTTTTTTTTTTTTCCAAAATTTCATTTAGATGCAACGTACCCCTTTTCTGAATACTCTCGGAAGGCTGGCCACTCCTATCGGTAATGTTAATGAGTATGGTATCCAGACTATGATCATCTGTGATCGTTCAGTCTATTTAACTGGTCAACCTTTATGAATGCTGCCATCACCCTGTCTATTGTTAAATCAAACAGTGCCATAGTAACGAATTGGCCTGGTGTACTGGAGTCCGTGGTTGAGAGAAAAAATATAGATACGTATAATTATAACCCAGTTTAATGTAATAATAAAAATATACTAATAAGTAACAGGCAGTAGCTTTCAAGACTAACGAGTCTCTTTTTTAACTGAAATGCAAATACAAATACGACGGATAAGTGCAATGAGCTGAGTGAGGCACATTATTCATTTGCTATTGTTGTTGCGCGGACGTGCGCTGTTTTACTCCACTGATCATCTAGCATTACAACGGTTGTCTCTAGGGTGGGGTGTAGACGTATGCCTTTGTGGCAGTTTATTGCCTTTGGATTGTTTAATATGTTAAGTGACTCTAGCCATAGGCGGTGGCGAAAGTGTCGTGAGTGGTCTACTATTTCAAAGTCACGTTTGGGATCAAGATCGTGCTTGGTGGCCCAAAAATGTTCCGCAACTGTGGACTGGTCAGTTTCGGCAAGCCGGATTGCTCTGTCATATTCCGTAAGGCGATCTTGGAGACGCCTTGATGTTTCTCTTATGTAGCAGCTGTCACAGTCTCTACAGGTGATGCGATATACTACATTGCTGCCTAATGTAGTATATCGTAATGTAGATCCCTGTCACACCTCTCTTACGCAGCAATGTAGTATATCGCATCACATGTAGAGACTGTGACTGCTGCTACATAGGAGAAACATCAATGCGTCTCTAAGATCGCCTTACGGAACATGACAGAGCAATCCGGCTTGCCGAAACTGACCAGTACGCAGTCGCGGAACATTTTTGGGCCACCAACCACGATCTTGATCCCAAACGTGACTTTGAAATAGTACTCACGACACTTTCGCCACCGCCTATGGCTAGAGTCAATTAACATATTAAACAATCCAAAGGCAATAAATCGCCACAAAGGCATACGTCTACACCCCATCCTAGAAACAACCGTTTTAATGCTAGATGATCAGTGGAGTAAAACAGCGCACGTCCGTGCAACAACACGGGCTCATTGTTGGGCTCAAACGGAGCCCAACAATAGTACAACCCATTTTAAGAGGATTTCGCGATTTCTGCCGTCCAACAACATACAGATCTGGGCGTTATTTTTGATCAAAAGCTCTCCTTTGTACAGCACATAGACAACTTGCAAATAAAGTTCTGTCGACTCCGGTGGATGATTAAACAACAACTAATGCACATCCATGACCAGGCTGTGGGGTGCAGATATATTAAGACATGTGTTTATCCGGTAATATTGTATGGCGCCGAAGTCTGGACCTCAACTGCTACGACCCATCTTAGACGGATTTTCGCGGGGGAATTCTGGCTACTGAAGTGGGCCATATGGAAATTTCGGCTTCCCTCTACACCAAGGACCACCCAGATGGCGGCAGCTCTCAACATGAGACGTCTTCCTGCCATCATTCACGAGAGAAGACTCGTCTTTGCCATCAAAATGATGGTCAGCATTATTTCAGTGCCAGATTTCTGGGCTAACTGTGGATGGAGGATCCCGGTCCCAAGCCTTAGGGCTAATCCAATCCTACAGGCCATTCCAAACCGGTTAAAGCTAACTGAGCGGTTCCTACCCGTGCAAATGCGGCAAGACATACAGTCCTTGGACGGCGACCTCTACAAATTCGCAGTCGACAAGGAATATAGGCAGAAAGTACTCGGTCGACTTCCTTCCCAGGACCACGTTAGAGGACAGTAGACCCTGCTCCAGGCCACTGAAGACCAACTGCAGCTTGCTGCTCGCCATCTTGGCTCTCAAACCATGCTCCCTTGCATGGTCCTATCTTTTCCTCTCTCCCCCGGCAGGGGGAGGGGACGGTATCTTCCGTCCCCTCACCTCCTTGCCACTCCCCTCTTCGCCTGGTGGGGCATGGGCCTGCCCCGCCGATTATCTGGGGTCGCCTTCTCTATCGTCCCCATATTTCTGTCTTTTCCCCCAGCCTTCTGTCTCCCCCCACCTCTACCTAATACGCAAGTGTACACCACATAACTTAAAATTTAATAATGACTAAATTTAATTCCGTTCACAGTAAACTCATTTGGCCTTTCTACACAATTTTCTTAACCCCCACTGAGCGAAAATTTCATTTTATTATATATATATATATATATATATATATATATATATATATTTTTTTTTTTTTTTTTTTTTTTTTAAGGTCCTAGCCACTGAAATCTCAGTAAATTAGGTGGCAGGACCTGCCAGAGTAAATATTTCAATACTAGTGTACCTGGTCTGCCTCCACGAGGCATAGTGTGGACAACGTTAGGCCCCAGCAGGGGTCTAGCGGCTAAATGGCCAGAAGAACAACGATACACAACACTACACTCATACAATATCCATACACTTTTAAATCTCTGGCCTTTACAGTGAACTGTTACATCCACAATGAAAGCAACGCGGAGATGGGGGAAACCCCTGGTGCCGTTAGACACGAACACACTATACACTATATACACTATATAGACCCTCCTCCCGGAGACCTATTCATCACTGCCCTGAATCCATCATCTCAGTGTACAAACTTTTCAGGAGTCATAATGCTCTTTTTTTTTTCTTTTTTTTTTTGTGTTTATTGTATTATATGATTTCTTCTATGTAAACCCCTGGCTTGTAGCCGTGAAGGGAGTTGTATACAGCAATGTGCTTTCTGTATATAATAAAGAATTCTTCTTCTTCTTCTTCTTCTTCTTCTAACAATAGTAAATGAATAACGTGCTTCACTCAGCTTATTGCACTTATCCGTTGTATTTGTATTTGAATTTCAGTTGAAAAAGACTCGTTAGTCTTGAAAGCTACTGCTTGTTACTTATTAGTATATTTTTTATTATTACATTAAACTGGGTTATAATTAAAAGTATCTATATTTTTTCTCTCAAGCAGTGCCATGAAAGGCAAATTAATAGGATTTTTGAGGCTAGATGCATCGAGGCGTAGTGGCACATGAAAATAGGTTTCCCGTGTACACAAACTTCTGATAATTTCTTCTAACATCTCTCGGAAGGCAGTAAAAATTTCATTACCAAGCATATTCATGTTAATAAAATGAGTTTCATATGTCTTGAATAGTGTGTAGTATTTCTTGGAATACCTTTCTACATCCTCCTCTATGCTGTAAAAACATTCAAATCCCACAACAGGGGCATCTTCACCTCTCCCCACCTGAAAACAAATCTCGTAAGGCATTGTTTTTTCCACACAGAAAACAAAAAACGTATCGCTTTTCGAAATTACAAAAATTGACTTCAACTTACCTGTTTGTTATCAGAGTCGTCATGCAGCAACACGGAGTCGGGGCTTGCGGCCCCTTCCTTTGGATACCCACAGCACCCCGCCTTGTTTAATGGTTCCATGGTAGCATGCAGGGCACAAACAAGAAGTTGTGCTTGGCAAAAGAAATCAGCAATCTGAAAAAAAGGCACCGTTTTAAAAACTGGAAAAATATAACCAAGAAAAAGAGAGTAAAGAAAACAGTCACACTTTTAGCTCGATTACATTTCAGTAAGAAAAAAATACTGTAGTATAATCCAGCTCACAGCAAAATGCCTCCTTGACCTCGATTTGCTTAGCAAGCCGATATTCTTCCTTGAGAAGTTCCGTTAAGGCATACACTTCTTCTTCCATATCTTCAAAAAGACCTAAGTATTGGGAATCCATAGTGATCAGTGAGCTAAACAAAACATGGCAAAGTAAGAATAGGGAAAGCATTTCAGATTAGTGCCAAAACAGCTCTTTTTAAACCCTAGTTCGGATTGAAACAGCAGTTCAAACCAACCAATCAGAAATTAGAACTGAAAGGGTTCTGGGAACAGTCACTGGGAATCTTCGAAATGGGTACAAACTAGCCAATAGGATTTACTTTAAGAGCACAAAATCTGATGCAGGTCAGGACAGGAAGTGCTCTTTTGATTTATGAGCTATATGTCCACATGCCAATTGTGACCTCTAGGTGGGGAGGGGTTGGGAGGACAGAAAATGTGCACCTGCTTTTCTCTGTGAATTTAAGTATTCTTTCAAAAGCAAACTTTCAAATAAAAAGTATAAAAATCTTAATTTCACCGCCTTTTAAAGCTGTCAGGAAAAAAAACAAAGCTGTTGTTTTTCAGGAGTGAAAATCTAGTACATATATATAGTTGTTTGTGTTCAACCAGTTGTTTGTGTTAATAATGTTAAAAGAACATAAGTACTTTGTCTATTCATTACACAAGCTAAACAAACCATCACTATTGAAATTTTGTCCCTTAAAATTAGAATTTTTCATAATTTCCAGAACGATAGTTACGGCGTGATTCGTGATATAGTAGTTCCAAGTTTCGACAAGAATCAAGAATCCAAGTCACAGCTCTGGAAACTAGTTTGGAATGTACAAGCAATGTATGGGTTTTGGAAGGCCATATTTCTCTATATTTTCTGCTTATTTGTGTGGAGTTAAAATATAAATGTGATTATTACTGTCTTTTCACATCAAAACAGCTTATTCATTTAAAATTCAAACTTGAAGATTGTATACTGTTTGGAACACCGATCCATTTTTCTGTATTGTGTGTGTTGTTATTTAAAATTATGTGTAAAATGCGACCTGATGATAATGTATATTTGAAAATCTGCTGACTTTAATTCTGACTTTGAAAATACAGGCAGCGATGTGTATTTTTAGATTTTCGAAAGAGCCGACTACTGAGCGTAAGAAAAGAATTAACCATTTAATTCAAAGAGAAGGAAAATATTATTATCGTAAATTTAAAAAAAATAATAAATAAACACACTGGAATGTCTGTTTTTCCCTGAAAAATCATGGTTATTTTTACTCTGACTTTGAAAATACAGGCAGCGGTGTGGATTTTTAGATTTTCAAAAAGACAACTACAGATATGAAAGAAAAAAAATCTACATAGTTTTTTTCCCAGTGGAAAATATCCATTAATTTCAAACAAAAAATATATCCATTAAATTGCAAAGGAAGAGGCATAAAATTTATTGTTTTCAAATGTATGTTGGGGTTAATGCTTCCGACGTAAGGTCGTAAATTATCGCTTTGATTTTCGCCGCTAATATCTGCCTCTGCAGGCGATCTCCATAGCCGAGTCGTCAGGGGCAGGAGTGCAGCAGCACACGCTCTTTGAGTAGACCGGGGTTTAAGCCCCTCACTGCTAAATACAGTCGATCTGCCAACCCGCACTGGACCAGCGTGGCAGATTACTGGTGATCCATTTCCCTCAGTATGAATTGTTGAGGAAGCTTCCATCCTGCAGTGGGTTGATAATGGCTGCAGTTTACCTTTTTTATCTGCCTCTTTATGCTCTCTTTTAAGGGGGGAATAACTTTATGGAGTTTCGAAGTTAGCCTGTGAAAATAAATTAGAGAAAAAATACCACGAATTCAAAATGAACGCACACTCGTGTCTGTTTTTCCTGTGAGAATTACCAGAACAAAGCGAACGGTGTTGGATCAGTTTAGATTTTCAAAGAGATATTCCAAAGAAGGGGAAATAAAAATCAGGTCATATTTTTGATCAATCAGAGATCGTTGTGTCTTTGGAAATAAACGGATGCTCAAGACTACAGAAAGTTTGCTATCTTGAAAAGAAACTTCCACCAGTGTCTGTGATGTCAAAAAAGTTCAACATTATATGAATCATAGCTAAAAAGGATTGGCTCGGACTTGTTTCAGTTGAACGTAGGAATATACAAATAGGAGTCCCTAATAAGGAAAGAGGTGACGTGTTGGTCAAGATTACTGCGCATGTCACAGACGATGAATGGTCCTGCTCTGGGCTAAGAAAGTCATTATCAGTTTGATCTCTGTTTGTACAGTTCATAAAAATGACTAGTGCTACTGACTACAATGTGTCCATTTTGGAGAAGAAAAATGTTCAAACTGAAAATAACCCGAAGATCCCAGTCCCAAGCCTCAGGGACAATCCAGTCCTACAGGCCACCCCCAAACTGGTTAAAGTTGTCCATTCGATTCTTACCTGTGCAAATGCTGCAAGGAGTGTATATACTATACACTCCTTGGACGGCTACTTCAGAAGTTCGCAGCTTATAAGAAACATAGGCAGAAATTACTCTATCGACTTCCTTCTCAGGACTGTATCACAGGACATTAGAACCTGTTTTTAAGAACCTGCCTATCCATCACTGCTATGCATCTATCACTCAAGTGTTCAAACCTTTGTGCGCCTGCTCAGATGACTGTCCTGCACTATAAAAGGACTTCTCCTTGGAAATAACACCTGATAACAAGCTTCTCTAAATCTATTTTAATGTGTAATGTTGTCATGTGTGTGCTCCAGGTTTCAATCATGTTGCATAATTGGCCATAATGATGTTTTTTTTTTTTTTTTTTTAATCTGTGATTATGTATTATTCCTTTCATGCAAACCCCTGGCTTGTAGCCGTTAAGGCTGCTGTGTAAAGCAATGTGCCTTCTGTATACAATAAAGAGTTCTTCTTCTAAACACAGGACACAGCTTTATTGTGATCACTTCGGAATTTAGCTTAATAACAATAACTGAAGAAACAAGATTGTAGCTGTTCGGTGCTGTTTATTGTTTATTGATGCAGAGCAAAAAATGTCTGAATAAAAGATAGAAATGGAAAGAAAGAAAACATAAATAAAGAAATATTATATTCGTATTTTGATGAAACAAAAATTATTAATATATTTAAATATTTATTTTTGAATATACATGAATATTTAAAATCGATCAATATTATTTCGTATTCTTTTTTTTTAACCTGCCTTCAAGAAAGTCATCAATGAAAATGAAACTGTCATAATTGTTTTCTAAATCCGTAGAAACCTCTAAAGACATAAAAAAATATTAAAATTAAGAATTATAAAAGGGTTAATGCTCTACCATATATTAGTCAGATTGGTAGGAATACATACACGTGGTTTCTCTCATGGAGTAACGACAAGAATATCCATATGAACTGCACGAGCAGTAAATAGGCAAGCAACTTGTCGGAATTCGAGAACAAAAGGGAATTACGTAATCGCTTCCAATACACAGCAATCGGTGATAAAGCAAAAAAGTGATTAAAAAAAAAAAAACAGGCCCTCTGTTTAACGTCATTTTTGCTATGTGCAGTATTTGCATTCGTCTGATCCGGACTTCATAAAAGTGATAACATTAAACGAATACATCACAAATAATATTATCTGTGATCACAATAAGTGATCACAGATATAAGCGGCGTGAACTGTATATTATTTTCGAATATTTCAGAATAGCACGACGTTTTAAATCTGTAAAACAGGCGATCGCAAATTAGACCTAACTTTTTTATTTTTTTATTTTTTTCAGATTGGCTCTACATGATTTCGTGCGTTATATTAGTGACCATGGCAACACTGTCAAAAGAACAAGGTATCACGGTAGTTGGACTGTGCTATATGTACGAAGTATTCATCGTTCAAAAGGTATGCTTTCAAGAAATACTAAGGTTTACCAAACTTTTTAGATAAGCAATACTCAATAATTCTGAAGAAAGGAGTAAAATAGAATCAATAGCCTTCTGAATGATCAGTGTTACACGGAAATTAAATTCCAAAAGCTAAAATTGCCAAAATAAAACGCAACATATACTGCATTTACAAATTGAATGGTCCATTGAAGTAAAATAGAGGTGGAAAAGAGGGTTTTCTACAGAAAAGCATTTCTGATTAATTAAATAAAATTTCAATTAATATTAACTTTTTAAATTCGCTTCGCCTGATCCGTTCTTAAGACATGATATAGATATAATTTGCTAAGATATGGAGGCGACCGGAATCTTCTAAAGCAGATTGTAAACTGAGGCAATCGATTTCGAAAGGTAAAAACACAGACTCGATATATATTGGCAAATTAAATTATTTATTTATTGATATTAACGGTAGGAAAGACAATTTCCTCCTACACAAAGGCATGTAAAAGAAGTTATATTCTCAAGACAAGCTGACAGAAAGAAAAAAAGATAAAATTAAGAATGTGTTTTATGAAGATAATTTCAATAAATTATAAACATAAAATTTAAATTGTCTTTTTATATTGGAAGATTCCAACTTGGAATCGTCCTCGTGGAGTATTTTTTTAATGGTATATAAGCATTTAAGGCTTCTGTGATTAATGTTTAAAAGGTATACCATTATTCAATTGTATTCGCTGTCTATTAGATATCTATCCAGTTAATAGCGGCCATATAACACATTAAGGCATCGTAACTTCATTTCTTGAAATTATAACCCATTCCTTTGCCTTTAACTACTGGTACTTCCCTCTCTTCATCGTCCACCGTAGAACTCCGTGATGACTTCCTGCTACTGGTTCCTGTAGTGTCAGCCCTATTATGTCATCTGGTTCATGGGTGATGATGAGGTCTAGAGTATTATTTTCCCTAGTACTTTCCCTGATACGTTGATTCAAATAAAAATCATCTAGTTCATTTAAAAATTTTGTCCCCCATGTGGAGTTTCCTTCCCCTCTACTCCTATTATTTAAAACTTGCAGTTGTGAAGTAACTATATTATTTATTTATTTATTTATTATTCAATTTATTCCATATGCTTCACTCCTGAACAGCCTTCAGCTAGGAGGGTGCCTATATACATTTGTACATTATAACTTAGACAGCAAACATAGAAGTCGTACATAAATTACGCATATTATTATTATTTCTATTTTATAGAAACAGTTTTTATATAATATTATAAACATTAGTTTCTTTATCCAACAAAATAACATCTAAAGTGAGCAAATATAGCAGATAAAAATATATACAGTGACACGAGCAAAAGGTAGAGACATATAAACACATCCGCGTCCTAATGTGTGCATATACAGCCAATACATACACATACAAAACACATAATGACTTAAAACAAATTAATTCTTTAGCAAAGTAGAGTTCATGGGAGATTCCATCCTGAAGGAGATAATCAGGAAACTTCTACAGTTTTATGTTGTGGTACATGTCCTGTATCTTCTCAGATCTGTACGCTTTCTCATCACTGAACTTGTGGGGATCAATCTTCAGGGTGTCTAACATCCGTTTGGAGGATGTCAGACGGAAAACATCTTCTAAGCATAGTTAAATTCTGTAATAAGCTTCTTAGGGGAATCCATGAACTATTGTAAAGGACGCGGGAAAGCCTAGGACCTGCAACAAGATTATGGATATTTGGGGCGTCAAAGCGATAGGTGAGGAGTTGACAGAGATTACGCAGATTTCCTGTAATGAGCAACTGATTCCAAGGGGTGCAACCAAGGTTAGCATACATGATTGATCTCGAGATGGTGAAAGGGAGGCCATTAACACGGTTCAACCACCTTAAAATCCAGTACTCGATACCCATGAATTTTTTGATGTTAGTGAGGGAAGCAGAGGACCAGATCGTCGAGGCATACATGGGAATCGGAACAAGACATGTTTGTATGTAGTGAGCGGCAAGTTTTTGGTTGTTTACTCCAGTAAGTTCCTGTCTTATCGCCCACATTGCTGACAGAGTTTTTGCTTTAGTGTTGGCAAAGTGCTGTTGGAAGGTCAGGCCTTCATCCCAGGTGAGCCCTAGATCGGTGTGATGAGAAACCTTTTGCACTCTAATACCATTTATGTAGATGTTTATGTTCATCTTCTTCTTCAGGTTGGTGAAAGACATTTGTGCTGACTTGGTCGGATTTATGGATAGGACAATATTCTCAAGATAATGGTCAAGTTCTTCTATTAGGGCAGTGGCATGGGCGTTGATTGCTTCAGATTTGTCACCGTGTTTTGACGAGATGAAGAGTTTTATATCATCTGCGTAAGAGCTGCAGTCAGGATGCGTAGAGAGGAAGGGGTCCAAAGCGGCAGCAAAAAATAGTGCGGAAAGGAAGCCACCTTGGGGGACTCCTCTGTAGATGACGTGGTTCGATTGGAAGGTTCTATGTTCTACTTTCAAATGCCTTTGTTTGAGAATGGAAACGATGACTTTTAATAGGCCTCCCTGTATTCTGAAATGCCTTTCAAGTATTGTCATCAAGGAATTGATTGAGACATTATCGAAAGCAGCTTTAATGTCTAAAAATACTACATAAATCTGTTCTTTGGCGTTCAGAGTCATTTGGATCCGAAATAGGGTGTCCATTAGATTAGTCACAGTTGATCTCTTTGGAATCACAGTGTGTAAATATGGTGGTCTTTTATGGAAAAAATGCATAACAAGAATTGGCAGCAGAGTCTTCTCGAACAATTTCAGTAAATTGCAGCTTATAGAGATTGGACGAAAATCCTTCTTGTCTTTCGGATGTTTGACTTTAGGCACGGGTTTTACAATATAATGTTTCCATATTTCAGGGATAATTCCAGTGTGTAGGGTTTCTCTAAATATGTGTAGCAAGACTTCGATGATGAATGGACTGCTTACTTTCATGATGAAGAGGGGGAACATATCAGGGCCAGAAGTGGATTTATTTGGGAGACTATTTAATGCCTGAATTACATTTTCTTTGGTTATGGTGATTTCTGTTAGTAGAGGTCTGATATCAAGATTGGATCCGGATGGAGTCATGTTATTCATGTAATTTACCAGCCAACTGGTATTGTCTGGTGCGAGAGAGTTATTCTTTAAATTAGGGTCTGGAGAGATTCCAAAGGTACTGTTCGTCCATTCCCTAAATAAAGTTTCATCCATGGTGAAGTTGGTATTCTTGTTGTTATTGATTCTTTTAGACTGTTTAAGCTTTTTAGAAATTGCAAAGTTGTACTCTTGGCGTTTGTGCTTTAAGAAACAGGCTCGTTCTTTTTTGTAAGCGATGTAGTCTTCAGCCGTTTTGGTTTTCTGCCATTTTCTGTAAGCCTTTTGTTTTCTTACAAACACAACCTTCATATTGTTGTTAAACCACCAGTTAGATCGATGTGATGTGAGATCCGAATCTCCTTAGACGCACTAACACAAGCTATTTGAAATAATTCTTAAGCCAGGATGGAAGCGGCTTCAGGCCCTGACTTTTCTAACAGACAGTTCCATTTATACGTAGTGAGGCGATGGAGGATAATTTCTTGCTTAATGAACTTGTTTGAAAAGACTCTTCTCGTATGCAACGGGCCACATCCTTCAACCGAGGCATTAGAGAGGTCGGAATGGGCATAAAATTCACAATCTAACGGTTGATGATCTGATTTGAAGAAGATGGTTGGTTCGATAAGTTCCGCATGAGGTATGTTGTGAAAAATGAGGTCGAGCTGCTGATTTCCGCTAGTTGGGGGAGTTTGAAGAGGATGAAGGTCGAGCATATGTAGCATGTTTTCCAGAGAAAACCCAGCCATTGAGTACCTTGGCAGGGGCATGTTGAAGTCCCCTACGAGAATAGTAGGGACGTTGGGTTGGAGATTGGTAGTAATCCAGGTCGTTAATTCCGTTCTAACCTCTAGGGTGTGTTCTGGAGGGAGGTAGACATTGCAAACCTGTATTCTAATTTCTTTGAGGTCAAGGATTACACAGATGGCTTTGTAAGGACCTGTCCTTACAACTGTTAATAATAAAAAATTTTGAGGGTTATTGATATTGAAATATTATTAAGGAAAATTAATACAGACAACCAATTTGAAATATATATGGTCAAAAAAAAACTAATAACTGAAATTGTATAGGACAATTCAGATAAGTCAAGGTTTAATTGTGCTCGTTACGCCTATTATCTTTAAGTAGAGGAAGATTAACATAGCAACGGGGGGGGGAAGCGTTTCGAACACGCGATACAATAGGAAACACTGATGGAGCAGACCGTAGTTAATGAGCTCAGATCAGATTTAACATTTCGCCCTAAAGAACAATGAGCTGAAACAAAAAATAAATAAGATAGAGATGGAGCTCAGTAATGGAGGTATTCATGATATTTAAGTGCACACTTTAAAATTTCACGGGGGCAATTAACGACAGGTGTATCAAGGCCAATACAGGGCGTAGTTGGGCAAACACAAAGACGATCTAGAAACTCCAAAATTACAGGAATTTCCAGTTGCCTTTCTAAAAAATTCTAGGAATTGCTGGAAACAAGTAGCCCTCTCTAAAAAAGGATGGAAGACACGCCCACGGAAGAGATAGGAGTCGAATGGGAATCACAGGGGAAGGGATGTACTGGTCAGCGATTGGTCTGAACGAAAAAGCGCAGGAAATTTTGAAATTCAGAGTGAGGAGTAGGATAAGTTTTTTGAGGTAGTCTTTGGAAGTGCGTAGAGGAAGACAGTCGTGTGAGGTAGTTTTCGGAAGTGCGTAGAGGAAGACAGTCGTGGGGCAGAGTCGTTGCTGAGTTTGGGGGAGATGGTTTAGGAATGGGAAGGAAATTTTCTTTGTGGGAAATTTCGTAAGCCTAAAGTTGGGAAAAGAAAAGTGTCCATGTGGAAGAAAGAATATTCTGCATAGCCAAAGTATACTACAGCAGTGTGAGAAGCCGATAAAATTTATAGCGAAGGAAGAAGAGTGCCCAAGGATGAACAACCGCCCGCCTCCTAGTCTACGCCGTTACGCTGATGGTTATGGCAGCCCTGAATAGGAAAATCACTTGGAAACTGAGTAAGTGATAGTTCAGAAAAAAAAAACAAAACTTAGGTTTATAAAGGAAGGACTCGAGGAGAAGTACCTAATCTATAGGAGAAATTTAAATGTAATTGTAACCATGCCCACAGAACTGTAGTGAAATTAAGTATAGGTCTTTAAGATAAAGGTTTATAAATGGGTAGAAAGGATACTTTGAGATAATAGTTAATTTTGAGGGAATGACTAAGTAGGTAACAAAGGATTGTAGTTGATTATGAAATTATAGCGAATTTTTGTTTTTATAGAGAGTGTAACACAGAGTGATAGTAACTGTTTTAAATGGATAAAACGCTGATAGAGTGCCCTGCTAGTTAAAGGATTATAGGATTAGATACGGGAAAACGGTTAATTACTATTGTTGATTATGAATGATGAACAGGTCTGTAGTTGAGGAAAGGATTTGCTAACTGAGGTATATTTATATATATGTATGTATACGTGGTGATTTTGGAAAGGGATATAAATATGTATATATATATATAGCTACTTAAAATTGTTTATTGCCATGCTGGAAGCCACTTGTAAACCTACTAGGACAGTTGATTGGTCGGAAAACTCATGTAAGGATCATAAGATGTAATGACTCTTAGATCCGTTAGAACCCAAGGATGAGACACACGAAGAAAATAATGATATATATGTATGAAAACTCTGTAGTTTGAATTACAAAGATATACACAGATAAAGCCTAACAAAGCTATACATATTAAGGTTCACAGTCAATCGTAGCCATTGATTGGAAATGTATATATATTGTCAATAAATATTATTATGTTTTGGTACTTAAGAGTCTGTCAGTCATTTTGAACTTCAGCCAATCCAGAGGAAAAAAAAAATATTGAGACCCCCTTAGAGTCTAGAATCTTCTGGGAGACAAACAAGTCAGGTGTAAAGTGGGAGGGGACTAAACGGGGGGCACAGTAGAGTACAGGGAATAATTAAATAAGCCCTTATAGCATTGTGGAACAGGTTGAAAAAAAGAGGATATTTATAAAGGAAATTATTTAAATAAAGTAAATAACAATAAATAATAAAGAATAAAAATAAACCCCCCCCCCACAGCTTCAAAGTTTTCGGAACTACTTGAGTTGGTCCTATGTCGAGAAAAGGAATTTTTATAGATAATTGCAACTCCACCACCGCGGCGAATGGCGCGTCCATTAACTTGAGAAGCATAGTTCAAAGGGAGGCAAAGAGTGTCAATACATATATTGTGGTTCATCCAGGTCTCCATTAAACAAATAATATCGTACTCTGCAGTAAGGAGAATAGATTGAAGTGTATGGAGTTTGCAACGTATGCCTCTTATGTTATGAATGTAGCATCTGATAGTTACAGATGCCGGTATGGATGGGACACTCTGTAATTGCTATACCTGAGTATTATTATGCCCCCTCTGGAGCACGCTAGCTTTTCTGTTTTCATAAGGTTTAATTAGAGTATTTTGTGGCCATGGGTCCAAGCTTATTAGCGGTTGGCAGGGGTCAGCTAGCTTTGAGACAATAAAAGAGGCATAAGATGCGTGCCGCGTACGTAGTTGTCTAACATCTACTCTGATGGAGTATTCCTTCCAATACATATCTATGATTGCCTGAGTAGTGGTTTTTGGATTTAATCTTGACACAAAGATTTGGTCCCGAGTCAGTACAGCCGTTATGTTATAGTTATATGCTGGGCAAGTGTTTCGTTGATTGGGTTTCTGATTATGTCTTATGATACCCTTTTCATTGATGTTTGTTAGAGATGGGGGGAAATAACACAGCGCTGGGATTAAGAGGTTGGTTCTCTTCGTGGGTGCTGTTTTGGTTGTCTCTACCTTTGGGTCGGATGCCAGTTGGGCTGATAGCGGTAACGTCGGCATAAGACCGCCAAAACGATTGTTTTTGCTGTGGCAGGTTTGGGCAGCAGCCGACTACCTCATTGACTGTATCTACTGAATTAGTGTCAGCAAGTGTTACACCCCTTATCTTCTGAGTATCCTTTTTCAACGTATGCTCTGTTGTCTTTTTTTTTTTACTGTATGAATTTCAGATGAGGAGTTTTTATGCATTGAGATGCAGCTCTGAGAGGAAACGGTTGCACTGTTATGCGGATGCTTATCGATTTTTTCCTGTTTGAAGGTGACAAAACATTCTTCAGCTTGCGGTATGTGTCCATTTGTTGCTCAGATCATCACTGGGAACTGTTTGCTACACGTGGATACTGGTACTCTGTCTGGCTCTAGTGTGATACTGCTATCAGTGACCCGTTGTCGGGTTTCTGTTAAGATCGCGTCTGAATCATGATATTCATTATCCTGTTGTTTGTACTTGCCATATGCTGTACTTTCAGGTCTCATTGTATGATCTGATAAATTCATTATGACTTGCTTGAGGGTGAATAGCTCTTGAGAGATTTCTATATTTTGCGCTCGAAGTATTTGGTTTTCGTCAATCAAAACCGCTAGATTTTCTTGAACGTTCTTCAGATTCAGAGCTATACTTTCTATTGCTGCTGAGAGTTGTTCAGGGGCTTTTCTTGTGTTCTGAAAATCCGTATTTACCGTTAGCAGTGCATGACTACTCTCGGCATTGCTTATACTTTCAGTTTGCGTACTTTTATTCAGAGAACGTGTACTGATTTCCTGATTGTCAGAGGCCCGATAGGACTCTAGATCTAAGTAATCTTGAGTGCTCAGAGGAAATTGTGTAAAATTATCATCATCCAGCGATTCATTTGTTTCTTCATTTATTTTTGAAGCTATTTCTAACGTGTGGTCACTCTCAGGAGTATCGGCATCGATATCCGTTAGAGTTTCAGGGTGTTTATTTTGTGGTTCTTGAATGAGAGCTTCATCTGGCGCCTTACAGGAAGTTATTATTATTATTATTAAAATCCGTTTATTAAAAAATAGCAAGTGTTTGCTTTCACCCCTTATACACAGCCGACCGGCTAGAAGGGTGTACAAAACGCAAGAATTGCAATTATATACAATATAAGAAGGGTGTACAAAAAGCAAAAATTACAATTATTTACAGTATTTACAATATAAGAAGAGTGTACAAAAATGCACGAATACAATTATATACAATATTTACACAAGTGCGTATATTTACAATATTGTTTACAAGTTCACTCATTGTCAAGATTATAGTTGAAGTAAGCAGTGCGCTTCTGAGATGCTCTTCACTCTGTACTGCTTGCTTTCGGAGTATTTCACAGGGTCTATTGTCAATGAGTTGAAAAGGTTCACTGCGTTGTTTGGGAAGTTCTTCAGACAGCACAGGTTGGATAGTTTAGAATGCAAAGGTAAGTAGGGACTGTCATTACTGCGTCCAGCACGTGGAGTAGAGATAAGTCCTCGAAGACTGGGGGCGTCAATCACACCGGTAAGCATCTGAGAAAGAAGAAGAATATTCCTGGATGCAATGTGAACTCTCCAGGGAGTCATATTTAAGTTGGTATATAACACAGCCCTGGAGATGGTGAAAGCATTGCCCGTGACCCTGTTCATCCATCGCATTACCCAGTACTCGACTGCGAGGAATCTATTCATGTACGACGTCGGGGCAGAAGACCAGATTGGTGATGCATACAATGCGATAGGTTGTAGGCACCGCTGAACGTATCCTCCGACTACATCTACGTTCAGTAACCCAGTCAGCTCTTGTCGAATTGCCCACATCGCCGAGAAAGTCTTAGTTTTCATGGTCGAGAAGTGGGTCTGAAAAGTGAGGCCCTCGTCCCAAGTCAAGCCGAGGTCGGTGTGAGACTTCACTTTCCTTATCTGCACTCCGTTGTGATAGGCTGCGATGTCATTTTTTATTCTCTTTTTTGTAAAGGTAAGTTGAGCTGACTTTGATGCATTTATTTCCAGACCTATTTCCAATAGATATGCTACAAGGCTGTCGATCAGGACGGAGACTCGCTGATTGGTCAGGTGAGTTTGTTCAGCTTCTTTAGACGTTATGTATAATTTGAGGTCGTCTGCATACGATGAGAAATCAGTATACCTTGCGAGGAAGGGTTCAAGGGCAGCGGCGAATAGTACACAGGATAGGACACCTCCCTGTGGTACTCCTCTCGTTATACTGCACTCCTGTTGGAAGGATTTATAGCTGATGATGAGTTGTCTTGGTGTAAGGATGCGGTTGATGGTTTTTAGCAGGCTTCCAGTAATGCCAAAGTACTTTTCCAGAATGTTGATGAGAGCGGGAATTGAGAGCTTATCATAAGCAGATGAAATATCCAGGAAGATGACGTCTAGCTGAGATTTACTGTTGAGAGCAGTTTGAATTTTAAATAGGGTATCCAGTAGGTTTGTATATGTAGATCTTTTGGGGATCACGGTGTGCAGATGTTTCGGTCTATGAGAGAAGCATTGGGCGATCAGTGCTGATAAGATAGCTTTCTCAAACACTTTTAATAGAGAGCAACCCACTGAGATCGGTCTCAAGTCCTTAGGTTCCTTTGGGTTTCTTCTTTTGGGTATGGGTTGTACCCTGTAGTGATTCCACATTGTCGGGATTGATCCGGACTTCAATATGCGGTTAAAGATTACAAGAAGGGGTTCCACAATGAAGGCACTACACACTTTAACCATGAAGAGAGGGAAGCCGTCAGGACCAATTGTAGATTTATTAGGAAGTCTATTGATGGTATTTATAAGTTGTTGTTTTGTTAGCGTTATAGTTGAAAGGGGCTGTCTGGAGTGCATGATGAAATCACTTAGGTTTGGGGTTTTTGGGTCTAATGGTAACTCGTTGAAAGTCGAAGATACCCATTCCTGAAATACCTTCTCATCGATATGGAAATCTTTGTTGCATTTGGATGTAATACGTTTCGAGCGGTTTATTCTGTTGAGTGCCAGCTGCCGGATTGCATTTCGTTTACATTTGAGGAAGGTTGCCCGCTCTTTCTTGTACATCTGGTAGTCAGCTGAGTTATGGTACTTTTTCCATATTCTGAATGCTTTTTGTTTCCTCTTGAATGCTATTTGGACTTCGGCATTGAACCATGTATTGGATCTATCAGAGAGTTTTAATTGTTTGGAAGCTCCTTGGGAGGAAATTTCAAGCAGCTGGTTAGCCAGGTTAGATGTAGCAGTGTCTATTGATTCCTGCTGTAGATCCTTCCAGTTTATTTCTATGAGACGCGCAAGGATGATCTCTGGGTTTAAATATTTGATGGAGAATACTGTTTTGGTAATCTTCTGGTTCCTGAGAGTTTCATCAGTGTTTGAGTTTACAGTGACGTTAAACTCAAACGTGATGGGAGAGTGATCAGAGGGGAAGCTGTGGTGTTCAGTGGTCAAACCTAGGTGTGGAAGATTGTGGAATAATAGATCCAGCATCTGGTTTCCCCTGGTAGGAGGTGTGGTTTGGTGAAATAAGCCAAACGTGCCAATGGCTGATATGAGATCCTCAGTGGCCTCATCATGTCTAGGCGTAGGCATGTTGAAATCGCCTATAATGAAGGTGGGGATGTTGGGGACTAAGTTGGCTGCTATCCATGCTATCAGTTCATTTCGTGAATCTTCTGTGTGGTCAGAGGGTAGATATACAAGACAAATTTGTAGTTGTATGGTATCCTTTCTTAATGTGGCACATAGGGCTTCGAATTTATCTGATTTGGTCACCTGAAATCTGGACTGCTTGAAACTGGATGAGTACAGTAACGCAACACCACCACCGCGTCTGCTATCCCTGGAATTATGGAGGCTGAGGTAATCAAGAGGCTGACCTATGACATCCAGTTGCCTTCCGTGAGATAACCAGGTTTCTGTCAAGCAGATATATGTTTCGTATTTTCTTTACACTGATCGCAAATAAATAGCCGTCTTTTAGCTTTGGGCAATTTAGTTAGGTTTATCTTGGTACAAGAATTACATATCAACCCGAGGCATTTAATGCATTTGATAATCGTTTCTTCATTATACCACAAATTTTACATATATTATAATAGACTCGGAATGATTTCTTGCTGATCCATAATGTGGATTACTTATGCAATTCTGTATAGTTCTGAAATTCCTCCGCTATCTTTAGTGCACTTTTAAACTTTCTAGTACTTTCAGTGATTAAGAGATTATTGTGCCACCTGTGGGGTGGTACATTGTTTGACCATTATTGCTTGCGGCATTGTCTTGAGATTATCTGGAGCACTCGTCTTACTTCTTAGTTGACTACCTACGTAGGCAGCATTTACACGTGGTGAATCCCAAGGGGTTTATCCCGACAGCGATATATCCTGAAAGTTCTTGTTGTTGGTAATTAATGTGCACAGCTCAGAGAACTGCCTATTTTCATCTTAAAATACAAATAATATATTACCTGGATAAATCCAATATTTGAGTGATGTATCCTCTTGTTCAGCTCACAATAATGAATCCAACCATACTAAATTATAAGTTAAACTTAACGGAAAAGTTAGTAGAAATACCTGAAAAACGAAGTGCACTAGCTGGCGCAAGCGCACTTTAATGGTGGTTACTTCGTAGTTTTCCGTAAGATCAGAACTATCATTTGCGGGTGCTTTCCGAGAAGACTCTCTGCAGCACATTAAGCCGATATGCCACTTAAGCATGCGACTGAGCGGTTTCAAGTCGTCCAATGGCCAGCCATCTCAAAGATCATCTAAATGATCATGATTTGCCGTCCTGAGTAGTGGAAATGTGGTTAACCCACAGAGCAATCAAAACACAGGGAATTAAATGATGTGGTTGCAAGTGTTTTTATAAGCATGAATAATTTGCATAATATGCAACTCTGTAAGGTGGTAATAGTAATAGTATTCGCCGCATAGTTCAAGGAAGCCACACGCTTTTATTGCACTGGAAAAAAAAAAAAACAAACAACAACAATAAAGTAGATAAGAAAACACAAATTATATTCTGAATTTATTCAAACTGTCAGCTTCAACTACATGGGAGAAAACGTGTTCCAACTATCAATTTCTCGCTGGCTAAAAGGAAACTTCCACACTATTATCTAAAACTTCAAGCCCTGCAATTTGAATTTATGGTCCATATTTTTGGAATTCTTTAGAAGAATTGGAATTCTACTTTAATTCCTTTTACTAATTCCCTTCAGAGACTTATAAACGTCAATCAGGTGACCACTGAAGTACCCGGTTGCCAAGCTCTGTAACCAACATAAATCAGAGTCAGTAGCAATCCAATACGATATGAACCGATTTTAATAGAGGCCAAGATGGCGGCTGTTGGGGAGGGGGAAAATATGTTGATGGGTGACATTTTTTTTTTTATATGTGATAACCTCCATGGTAGCACTAGAGTAAACTAGATTGGCAACGAAATTTTCTTATGGAAATGACGCAATTGACGTCCTTCCTATTAGGTGGCTGTTAGATTTTAAATGACGCAAATATTGTACAACACTTCTAAATGGCACTAACGATGCTAACTCAGTCACTAACGTTGATTCGGCGCCTCCGTAGCCAGGTGGGAAGGAGCAGCAGTGCGTAGCACACGCTTCTTGATTAGACCGGGGTTCGAGCCCGTCACCACCAAATACGGAGGATGCGGAAAGATCAGGGAATGACCACCGCACCGGAGCAATATGGCCTTAGTTGCTAATGCTCCTAAAAACCAAACAACAACAACAACAACAACGTTGATTCGGTAGAGTAAGCAGCGTGTAGTAATATTATGCAAAAATAAAAGCTTAAAACCCACCGAAGAAGCCTCTCATGTCAAAAAGGAACGAGTTCAAAAACATAGAGAACAAAAAAAAAATAAAATAAATGCAGGCTTTAATAAAATCTGCTTCTCAAGCTTCTGATCGACATCAACCGTTTAAGTAGCGTAAGTAAGTTTCTATCAAACTGTTTAAAATTTAAACGGTTCTGATTCAAGAATGCAACAAAAAAACAATCACTTCAACAAACAATAATCATTTCTTGGAGTAGTTTTTGGTTTAATAAAATCTGCTTCTCAAGATTTTGATCAACATCAACCTTCTACATCGACTTATCATCAACAAGCTGCCCGTCAACGTCACAAAATTATATTCAGGAACTTCCTGATGATTTCAATCCAGAAGATTTGAATTCAAATGAATTACTGAAGAGTTTCAATTGATTCCTGAACAGGTTAGACAGTGTATACTGCAGCAACTAGCTTGGATTGCATCATCCAAAAGAAACAAAATCACATTTCAGCTGAATTGCACGTTGTAAACCCTCTACAGATATGAACAGTAGTCGAGAATATGGAAATGATTTATCAGTGAATTGGAAAATTAGTGAATGTTCGACATGTTGGAGATATTTGTGTGGCTGAATGCCTTCTCCTTGATGGTCAAACGACATTGTCAGTAGTCATTTACATTTCACTAATGAAAATATCAAACACTTAATTGAATTCATCCATTTCGTTTTACTTCCTTATGCAATTGAAGGAGCTGCACACTGATACAACAATTTTCTCACATAAAAATGCAACAGAATCCAAATAATACTTAGTGGAGATTTCATTAATTTTGAAGATATCCAATCCAAACGTTTGACTGAGATGTGAAAAAAAGAAATTTGGACTAATGTGAAATACTTCTATATCTGTATCGAGTATTGATCATGGAACTGTAATTGATGGTGTGCTTCAGATATTTACACTATGCACTCTCAAATGTATGTTTCATATTTTAGCTATCACAAACACATTTTAAGTAAATTACCTATTTAACATGTATTGCAACCTAAAAATGATGAAACTGTTGAAAAAAAAACTAAATTCTTCAAAATGTTTAACGTGTTTGATTCTTTTCATTGTTAGAGTAAGTAAGATTGCATTAGATTGTTTTCACATAAAATGAAACATCTTTCATGTGTTTCATGAATATGGTACACATGCTCTTTTTCTTGTTTTTACCGTAGATGGTTACACGTTAGTTGTATTTTCTTAATTTAATTTTAAATTTACCTTGAGCTGGTTTTGAATTGGTGTCATATCCTCTTGGCTACCGGGTGCCCTGGTAGCGCGATGTTAGATTTCCTTTGAATACTTAGGTTGTGATATCAAAAGCAGGATTTTGAATGTTTTGAAAAGTTAATTGAGTGAGTAGTGCATTCTGGAGTGCATACTCTGGAATGTGCATGCTGCCCCTATGGCGCTGTGTATCTGCTTTGCAGATGCACAGCGCCATAGGGGCCACATGCACACCGCCATCTTGTTTGGTGCGAAATGAGAAGCCTTAAACTTAGCATTTCTGTTCAAACAATTAAAATGTTGACAATGAAAAGGCAACATCCCCAACTCGTTTGTGCAGGATAAAAAGACTTGAACATAGAATGTCTGTCCAGACAACTATAACTTTGACAATGAAAAGGCTACATCGGCATATTGTTTGGGTGGGATTACGGCCTTAAACTTAGAATTTCTGAACAAACTATTAAAGCATTGACAATGCAAAGGCCACACTGCCATCTTCATCATTAACATTTTCCCAAGCCTCTGTATGCAGGACGAAAAGCTGACTTGTTGGGCTTTGAATTTTTCATACAGGCAATTGAAGTGTGTATCCTGACTTGTACAAATCCTTCCTAAGAATGAAGTGTATATCAGCAAATAATTGATTTTTCTTAAACTTGAACAATTAGATTTAGTGTATTTTGTCAAACTCTTTAAAGTCTCTTAAAATTATATAATTTTTCCAAACAGTTCAGTTCTTTAGTAGTTAATTTTAAACGTTTTATGTGGGATGAAAAGCTGGCTTGTTGGGCATAAAATTAGAATTGACAAACAATAAAAGTATTTCTAGCTGATAAGTCCAAAATCTTTCTTTCTTTCTGGAGGCAAAGTCTTCCTCTTTTGGCTACACCATCTGAGTTGCCTTTGGGACCATATTTCACAAAATGATTTCCCAGCGACTTCAGTTAATTTTTCCTTAAGATTGTAATTTTGCCGGTTTAGTTGTTAACACATGATGTTAAAGCGTAAGTGTAAGTGTGTTTAGGGTCAAGTGGCACCAAGGGTTCCCCCATTTCCGCGTAGTTTACATTGTGGTGTGTTACAGTACGCTGTAAATGCCAGAGATTTAAAAGTGTGTGGGTCTTGGATCGTTTAGTGTCGTGTACCGTTGTTCTTCTGGTCGTTTAGCCGCTAAACTCTAACTGTGGCCCAACGTTGCCCCACTTACGCCCCGTGGAGGCAGACCAAGAACCCAGTAACTTATATGTACTCTGTCAGGTCCTGCCACCTAATTTCCTGAGATTTCGGTGGCTAGGATCTTAAAAAAAAACAAAAAAAAAAAACGGCGGCACTTAAGTTTAGAAAAGCCAGGAGAGGTTAATATGGTTCAGTTTTCAGTTTAGAAATCGTTAATTTTGATTAGTTGTGTGGGGTTTACGCTGGCGTATTAGTCAGAGTAGGGGGAAGAGACTGAAGACAGAAAGGGGGAAAGACTGAAGACTGAAGACAGATAGGGGGAAAGACAGAAGTATGGAGTCGATAGAGAAGGCAACCCCAAGTAGTCAGTAAGGCATGCCCATGCCTCACCAGGCGAAAATACTGGAGTGGTAAGGGAGGGAGGAAACAGGAAGCCATCTCCTCCTCCTTCCCTGCCAGGGATAGGAAAAAAGGTATCAGGCAAGTGAGCTGGTAGAGATCGCCATTTGGCTACATGGCAGTGAAGCTGCATCAGTCGCTCGTGGGACAGTGTCCCGTCCAAGTTCAATGTCTTTTTTATTTATTTTTTTTTTTTTTTGGTTCTCTATCTTCAGTTAGTATATTTGTCAGTTTCACTTAGATCTCATATTTGTTGGTACATAGGCCGGATTTCTTGGTAGACAGCTAGTAGCTTCCACATAATTATCATTCCGGGGTGTGTCTGAAAGGATGTTTTGATTTGTTATCTGGCTGGTCGTCTTCACTCCTGGTGTATTGCATTTAGCGTTCTCCTTCTTGAGAAGAGTTCTTGAGCGAAGTTAGTTTGGGCTCTGTATTCCTCCTCTGAATCCAGTAGGTGAAACTCTTGCCCTCTGGGGAGGTACTTATACTCTTGATTAGAATGCACCTGAGATCCTCGTATTGCAGACAGTCGTACATGAGGTGTTCCCAGGCTTCTATCTCTCCGTACAGCATGGGTCCTCTACAAGGGCGAAGTCCATTAACTTTGCATTAAATGGGCCGTGTCCAGTTAGCAAGTATGTTGTTTTCAATCCCGGAAAGAACCAAGTAGGCGATTTTGGATAGATTTTTTCAAGTTGCGGCAAGAACTTGACTTGTGGGTGATTGCTCCTTTGGTTGTTTTTTCCCACCTGTCCTGCCACACCTGCAGCAGGTGAGACTGAAACCGGATCTTTTCTGCCTTATGGTTGTTTATTGGGTCTATTGTAAATTGCAGGAAAGTGGTGGTTATTCCCTTAAGTTAGAAATTTCAGTTTATTTTAGTTGGTATCACAAGAATCAAAGTGTATATTTAAGCATCATCAAGTGCGCTTAAACGAGTTAAAGTGAAAAATAACAACATTAAGTTAGACATTTCAGTTTATTTCATTTCAGTTGTCACTACAAGAATAAAAGTGTATATTTAAGCATAAATGAAGTGTGCTTTCTTGAAAATTAAGCTTAGTTTATTTTGTCAATCTCTTTAGCATTTTCACAAGAAACAGAGAAGCTGATAACGATTACAAAAGCAAAGTTTTATTGTTAGCAACAAATAAACAAAACAAAACAAAACAAAACTATTTATATACTTGTAAGGTCAAGTGTAAATTCACAAGAGGTTTTGCTTAGCGGGGCCACACTCCAATTCTGAAATAAAAACTTACTAGGTAGACCCCAAAGTAATTGCAAAATCCAAGTCGCACAGTGGGAGTCGAAACACACACACACACAGTGGTGGATTCAGGGTAGTGGTATCGGGGCACGTGCCCCCTATCGTTTATCAGAATATATACATCAATCGTTTAAATTCCCTTTAGCTACAAAAAAAAAATTATTGTGGCTCAGCTATTTTCGACTATAGTTGGCAACACTGATGCTAATGTGATCACCATTCTAGTGCACAAAATGGTGCTCCCCATCACAAATGGTGTCATATTTTTCTCGTTCTGCCACACACACACACACACCACATTCCATTTTTTTTTTTTTTTTTTTTTTGCTTTGCTGAATGGAAATGAAACTTATTTTCATGTTAACAATTTCACTGGCATATGCATATTGTTAAACAGAGAAGAATACCCATTTTCCAGTTAGCTGAATGGAAACATATACTACTTAGAAGTTCAACCAACAGAAGGTAAATTTCAAATTAGCATTAGTAGCATATGATGCAAGCAAGCAAGCTTATACAGCATCAGCTTAAAAAAAAAAAAACATTCCATTTCACTGATCCATTCATTCCGAATGTTTGTCTAGTTCTGCCTTGAATTTATTTAAGCTATCAACTTCTACAACAATAGATGGAAGTTTCTTCCAGCAATCAACTACCCGCTCGCTAAAAGCAAACTTCCGCACAATCTATTCTACAACTGTCTTTCCTCAGTTTGAATCTATGCCCCCTCAGGTCTGTAATCTGAGCAAGAGGAGGAATCCCATGAGCATTGAGCCTGCTCAATCCATTCAAGGCCTTATACACCTCAATCAGATTGCCAAGCAGGTTCCTAGCCTCCAGGCATTGCAAATTGGAAATTAAGCCTTTCTTCATAAGTGGATCCATTTGTTCCCTTCACCAGTCTTTTGCCCTTCTCTGTACTCGTTTTAGCAACTCTACATCCTTCTTAAGATGAGTCTTCCAGACCTGTACGCAGTACTCAAGGTGTGGCCTGATCATTGCTTTATACAAGGAGATAATCCCTCCTTATCCCTGTTCGCAAAATTCCTGTATATCATTGACAAGACCCCATGACTTATTCTGGCAGCCTGTTTGCACTGTTCAGAAAACTTCATATCTGACTGCACAGTCTCCCCCAGTTCTCTTTCATTCTCTGCTACTCTGAGTGTAACACCACAAAGTTGTACATTTCTCTGGGGTTACTGCTACCCATATGCACTACTTTGCATTGTTAATGTTAAACTTCAGTTGCCACTTCCCAGCCGATCTGCCCAACTTTTCCAGATCCTATTGCAGCAGCATACTGTTATTACTGTTATTAAGAACCCTGCCAACCTTTGTATCATCTGCAAAATTTGACATTAAGTTTGATACACTTTCATCAATATCATTGATAAATATACAAAACAACAATGGGCCCAACACCGAACCCTGAGGGACACTAATAATAACATTAGTCCACGTAGAGCTTTCCCCATTGATAAGCTTTCCCACTCAACATTGTTGAGTGGGAGAAGACACTCTCTGTCTTCTCCCACTCAACCATTCTTTTATTCATTGTAGCAACTTGCCCTTAATGTCATACTGCTCCGATTTGTACTGTAGTCTTCCATGTGCAAGAGTATCAAAAGCTTTCCTGAAATCCAAGTATATGATAAGAAAATTATTTTTTGCATCGGGTTCATTTGTGACCACATCATAGTATCCAATCAAATTGGTCAGACAAGACTTCCTCTTGGCAAACTGTGTCTGAATTATTACTGCTGTCTACTCTAGATGATCCTGCAGTGCTTCTTTAACCAGTGACTCCATTATTTTCCGGGGAACATTAGTCAAAATAATAGGACTATAATCACTCATGTCACCCTTTGATCCACCTTTCTGAATTAAAGATACATTTGCACATCTCCAGTCCATGGGGACTTCCCCCAAGTCCAAGGATGCTTTCATAATTATGGCTAAGGGTTTGCTTACTTCCTTTGCTGCTACCTTAAATATAACTGGATAGATTTCATCCACCCCAGTTGCCTTCTTTTGTTTAACTTCAACAATTTCTCTTCCACTTTGCTCTCATCTGTTACAAATAATTTAACTCCCTGTTACAGTTTGATGAACACCTGGCCCTCTCATCCTTGAATCACTCCTGATGTGTGAATGTAGATGCAAAATACTTGTTTAGTTCCTCAGCTATCTGAGAATGATCATCTACAGTCAAACCATTGATATCAAGTGGACCAATCTGATTCATCCCCTTCCTTTTACATTTTATATAAGTATAGAAGTCTTTTCTGTTTTTATTTGCATCCTTTGCCAATGATTTTTCATAATCTGCCTTTGCTTGCATAACCTCCTTTGTGACTTTATTACAGACTATCTTGTATCTGGCATAGGCTTCTGTGTCGCCTGACAATTTATGTGCATCCCGTGCATTTTTCTTCTCTGCCACAAGTCGCTTTAGTTCATCTGACATTCATTTTTCTTAGTTGGAGCATAAAGCCTAGTAGCTTCCAAAATTACTTCCTTGAATGCTTTCCATTTAGAATTTGCTGTTTGTAACATCATCAGTTGGTCGCACTGTACAGAACCTAAAAAATCTCAGAGAGCACTTTAGTCGCCTTTACGAAAGCAAAAATTCTTCCCTTCACCCATGGTAGTACGTCTTTAAGTAAATACCACATCAGTACACTGTGATCACTGCCACCTAGTGATAACGAGTGAAGGAGAGGAGCACCCCAAAGTGTTCACCCTCATCTACCCAAGTTTCCGAGATGCAGATGATATCTATGTCTTCCTGAAGGAGCAGGGCTTGCAAGGTATGGAGCTTGTTAGCGAGGCTCCTAATATTTTGTAGAAAGAAAGTTAATGACATTTGTGTACCATCCATTTGTCTCTCGAAAATTGATTGCTATTGGTGTATAATATTGGCCTGTTGGTTAGTTTCATTTATTGGCTCAATAAATGCCTTAATTAAGGCACCTGTCGGCCAGACTGTTGGGTTAGGAACCTCGTTGGAGGTGAGCTCTGGGGCAAGAGAGCACAAAAGAAGAATAGGATGAGAATTTGGTTTTGATGGCTCTAACATTTACCTAAATGCCGAGCTCTTTGTCTAGGAAGCTTTTGATAGCAGTGGCCTAGGTAGAAGGCCCCAGCCTTGGCTCGGGTAGTCACAGCTGTGATGTTGTAGGTTTCGCAAAGGTGCCTTAGCCGGAGAGTTTCGCTGTAAGTTTCCATCCGGTGTGTGCGCTTGTTGATTGCACTCGTGGCGTTCGATCCGTCTTGATTCGACATGCTGCTTGGATAAGGGTCTGCATTTGTGATGCCTGCTTCTGGGGAAACGGTCTGTATTTCTGCTGTCAGCTGCTATCTGAACAGCTTTTGCAAACGATCTCAAGGGTCTTTTGTGATCAACCTGGGGTTCGTGAACAGTTCTCTCAGGGGGGAAGGAGGTGGTTGAGATCTCAGTGGGGAAGGAGATGGATGAGTATTGTTAACTGCTGTTAGAGTCGTAGGATGATCCGAATTCTGTGGAAGGTGTAGTTGTAAAAGGGGAGCTGAGAGGTCCGAATTGATGGTCTCCTTGTTCTAATTGATGGTCTGCTTGTTGAGGAAGTGGGAGAAAAGAGGAGCGGGAGTGGGTGGTATCTGGGTGCTGCAGTTTTGTCGGGTCTCCACAGGTTTGTTCTCTGGGCTTGTTAGACATATTCTGTTGTTGTCTAGTTGTCTGCTGTGAGGTTTCACTTGTGCAATTCCATCAGCATTGGCATTGGATTTATATAGCTTAACAAGTTCCTGTGATGAAAGGATGTTGGTAATGACCGAGGAACCACCAAGTTTGGAGAGCTGTGAAAGGGTAACTAAGTCGGTGACTAAGAAAGTTAGGTCCTTAATTTGTTTACTAAGCAGTAACAGCTCATCTCAAGATGTAACCGTTCATCTCATCTCATCTCTAATCTCAGAGTTTTGAATTCTGAGTCGATAGATACCGCTAAACAGTTTTGCCTGGTTCTTTTTCATTGGTTTCACCATCTCTTCAAGACCGTTCAGTTCAGGAAGCATAACAATGTTGTGAGATGGAGGATTCTGGTAGGCTATTTCCTGCATGGCGGGAACAGTTGTTTTAGTGGATGCGGGAGGGAAGTCGATTGGGATTTTTTGCTGCTTTGCACTCATACCAGGAGTTTGGATGTCATCCAGTTTTTTGTTATCGACTTGTTGATACTCAGCTTTTTTGTTTGATCCTAGGCAAGTTTCCATAGGTGAGTTGGATATTTTATTTAGGACGTCTAGACTCGCGCTGTTCTGCATTTGATTATATTTGTTTAAGTTATATAGAACCAGCATGAACCAGGGTTTCATTATAATGCTGTTTGGAATATAGTATGCTATCACTAGTATGCCTCCGTCTACCTCGATTTCTGTATAGTTGCGTTCTGGGGGCAACTGGCTTAATGTAGGCTGAAACATTTCCATTAACACTAGCATCGTCGCTCTCATTTACGGGCGACTGTGTCCCGATATCAAAATTCGTTTCTGAATTTTTAAATATCGGGTGGGTTGGCTGCTTGTACATTTATCCTGCGATATTACCGGGCTGGCTTCAATCTCAGTCAGTCTGGGTGACTTCCTTACTTGTGGTTTGCGATTTCCACTGGTAGCTTTCCTACAACGCGAACATCCCCAACAAGCTCTGTTAATAGAGGAAAGGCGTCTTAAATTTCCGACTCCGCTGCAATCGAGGCATAGATTTATTCTACATTCAGCAGTGCGGGTCAATACAGTAGATACCTACTTCTTGCATTCATCACATGGCGTCGGACTTCCGGAACCGGATTCCATCACGTTTAAAGGTGATACATGTATTCCTAGAATGCAAATCCGCTGTAGACGCGCTGTAGACAGGTATGGTTAAACTATTTTATACGGAGAAGCACACTGGATATAAGGTGACATCAGGTGAAGTGTTTTAAGTGCAAACGTCTTTAGGTACTTTTCAGAAAATTCAGCAGAAGTGATTTCCTTCTGTAACAGAGTCACGCTAATAAAGCATTTACAGCGGATGAATTACGCTATTGTTACATGATCTTAGTATAGCATTCCCCTTCGGCGCAGGGAATGGTGGGTTGGCCTTTACTCCTGTTATCTGTGACTTTGACTGCAGCTCACTATTTGCGAACAGTGGCCATTTCAGAGCAAATATATTATTATTATTGCCTCTATACTGTTTCTCTCTGATTGGGGTTTCCATCCTCGTGACGGGTATTGCTACCAAGTAGACAGAGTGGTTGTTATGTCTGGTGTTACTGTTGGTTGAGCAACTCTCTCACTATCCTACAGGTGTTCAGGATTGCAACTTTTTGGAGTTTCTTGTAGGTGTTCACTGTGAGACCTATTGCTGCTAGGCTGTTATGTGGAGTCTTAAGCAGCATACCTGTGGTTGACACGGTGATCGGGAATGGTCGTTACTTGTTGCATATGCCACATCTTTTTGATCTCCTGTCTTAGGTGCGTGTACTTTGTGAATATTTTCCCATGTGTTTTCTGCAGGTTGCCAGTGTTGGGTACCGCTATGTCAATCAGATAGGTAGCCTTTTCCTTCTTGTCTATAAGGGTTACATCCGGTCTGTTATGCGGGATTGTTATTATGGGGCAGTCTCAGTACAGCTTGTGGGTACTGGGACTGTAGTACTGCCTGTGGTTCATGCATATAGTACGTTACACTTTCTTCGATCAACTGGTATTTCCTTGCTAGCTTCTGATGTATTATCCTGGCTGCCTGGTCGTGTCTATGCGTGTACTCACTCTGGTTGATCAACTTGCTTCCCGCGGTGATGTGTTGGATCGTTTCTGAGGCCAGGTGGCATCGGCGACATGTGTCGTTTCACATTACGGGCTCCTTTGCGATGCATTTTCTATAGTTCCTGTTGTTGATTACCTGTTCTTGGAAGGCGAGCATGAATGCTTCTGACTCGGGGAAGAGCATCCCGCTCGTGAGCCATGCATTGGAAGAAATTTTATCTATGTGATCTTGATGGAGATCATTGTAGCGTCTGCAATGGAGTGTCTTCTCTGGCCATCTTTCTAGCTTCGTTTGTGCCTCCTAGTTGGGTGGAGACTCCTTGCTTAGGTTGAGTGGGTATACCGCTTGTCTATCTGCATTATGGTCTGGTGGAGTGCTGCTGTGTGTTTCTGGAAGTAATCCTTCAGGTTAACTATCGCTGTCTTCTGTTGCTCAATCAGGTCTATCAGACCACTTCATCCTTCTTTCCGGGCAATTGTCAGTCTCTCCACCGCAGATTTCTGGGGGCATTGGTTGCTTTTGGTCATCATTGTTCTTGTCTTTCTCATGATATCATCCAGCTCAGTGTTAGTCCAATCTATGAACCCGAAGGAGGGTGCTAGCACTGGGACTGCATAGGTGTTTATGGCTTTATTATTATTGTTGCTCTTATATTATTTTTTCCTGATTGTGGGATTCCACTCCGTGACGGGTACTGCTATCAAGTACACCAGGTGGTTGTAATGTATGCGGTTACTGTTGGTTGAGGAAATTCTAACTATCCTACAGGTGTTCAGGATTGCGACTTTCTGTAGTTCCTTGTACGTGTTCGTTGGGAGACCTTAACCCCTGGCTTTTAGCCGTGAAGGGTATTGTGTACAGCATGTGCGTTTTGTATGCAATAAAGAGTTCTTCTTTTGCTGTGAGCTGTTAGGAAGGGTCTTTGGAACCACACCGGTGGTTGACACGATCGTCGGGATGGTCGATACTTCTTGAATATGTGTATGTAGACATGTATAGTATCTTATGTAGGACGGCACCTGAACGAAAGTTCAATTCCGTCTTTGTACACTGTGATCGTTACAGAGCACTGTAACAGGCCAGAAATGTGTGTAATGTTATGTTTGTGCAGTGTGCGTGTTGTTGTGTTGTTTAGTTGTTTCTGGCCGTTTTGTCACCAGGCAGCCGATCACCTGGAAAGCCTTCCCAGTGTCCGTCTATACCACAAGGCAGACTGGAACCTCTTCAAGCAGGTGCTGGCCGACTCCTCTCACAGGCTTCACATAAGTGATTTCCAAGCACTAAATCCAGACCAACACCAACGTGCTGTCACAGACATGACCACATTGGCCTACATCTCCATCAAAAGGAAGAACCCCAAACCGGGTGCAGTCCCTTGGTGGGGCCCTGAGCTAGAAGCCCTAAGACGTGAAGTAAATCACAGACGAAAAACTTTCCAGCGCGCTCGGAGATCACGGCCAGAGGCTGAGGTAGAAGCCCTCAGGCAACAGTACAGGGAAGTTCGGAATAGCTACACCGCATTAATTAGGAAGCGCAAACGAAAATATTGGGAAGACCTTGTTTTTACTTTTGGCAACTCGGATCCCTGGGGGGTAGTCTTCAAGGTAACTACCAACAAGCTCCCCAGAGGTGAAGTGATTCCATCCACAAAGACCTCTCTTGGAACTATAACCACGAGTTGGCACGCATCGATAAATAATATACTTGATGTAATATTCAAACAGCCAGCTGCTCCTTCCACTCCGCAGGAAATACAACTGTGTGTGAAGATAACAAAAGTTACACCACGCAACAGCAGGAGCCTCCATTCACAGCCGAAGAATCGCAGCATCAAAACTGAGAGACAGAAAATCACCGGGACTAGACTTGCTAGAACCGGAAATTGTAAAAAAGGTGGTGGAGTACAATCCAGAGCTTCTCCTTAATCTATTTAACCATTGTCTCCAGCGTGGATGGTTCCCAACAGACTGGAAAATGGCAAACATCAGGCTAATTTTGAAACATTCCAGCAAACCCCATGACCAACCAGATTCCTATAGACCCACCGCTCTCTTGTCAGTAATAAGCAATTTGTCTGAGCATCTTCTAAGACAAAGAATAGAAACATATTACAACAATGCCAACCTACTGTCCCCAAATCAATATGGATTCAGAAAGGGTCGTTCCATTGTTGATGCACTGGAGAACATGATTGAAGGCGCAAAGAATACGGACAGAAAATATTTCTTAGCCATCTCAGTGGACTTTGCCGGGGCGTTTGACGCACTCTGGTGGCCAAGCGTCCTCGGCAGACTCCGTACAGCAAATCTCCCTAGCAACCTGTACCAATGCATAAAAAATTATCTATCACAGCGGAGCATAGCCATCAGGACACCATATAGCAAAGTTACGCGTCGAATCTACAGAGGATGTCGCCAGGGCTCTGTTCTGGGTCTCGTACTTGATGAGTTCCTCAACATAGACCTGCAGAATGTCCAATCTCAAGCATATGCAGACGACTTAGTCCTTAACCTTGCCGCTGATACTAGATCCCAACTGGAGGCCGCAGCAAATAAAGCACTCGTAACTTTACAGGACTGGGCTTGGCACAACCACCTGGAAATCTCACCAGTAAAGACAAACTCCATCCTGCTTAAAGGCTCTCTGAACGTAGCAAGGCCACCGCAAATAAAAATCCAAGGGAGAACTATCCGGTTAACAACTGAGATGAGATACCTTGGAGTGATCTTGGATAGGAACCTTTCTTTCACACCTCACCTGAAATATCTGCATACCAAAATTCGAAAATATACTGCGCTAGTGACAAGAATCGCACATCGGGACTGGGGATTGAAGCGAAGCGCGCTCACCCTCTTCTATAAGGCTATGTTCACCCCCATAATCACCTATGCATCTGGTATTTGGTTTCCAAAGGCCACCACAGCAGTTAACAAGAGGAAGCTTGACTCGATTCAGCGTGTCATCCTGCTCACCATCACCCGGGCCTGTTGCACAGTCAGCACACATGCCTTGCAAGTGTTGGCCGGCGTGCTACCTCTAGATCTATAAATCATCAAATGTGGTTTGCTTTATATGCTTTCCAAAGGTAAAGCCATCTCCTCTCTGGATTTTACCACCGACCCCTCAAATAACATCAAGGCCGAGAAGAAGCGCCTCACTGCATACTTGCAACAGGTCTGGCAGTCTAGGTGGACACAGTCTCCAAAAGGAGAAGTCACCAGAAATTTCATTCCTACAATAGCAACAATATACCCAAAATCTCCCACATGGTTCTCCCCTGGCCTATACGTCACTTTTTTGTTAACTGGCCATGGATCTATCAGAGGAAAACTCACTGCACTCGGGATCACCGAAAACCCACAATGCCTCTGTGGTTCCCTCGAAAGTTGGGACCACCTGATTGATGTACGAGTGCGAAATATATGAAGATTTGAGATGCCTCCTCCTGACTAGGATTCATTACCTTCTTCCTAAAAACCAAGAACAGCACATCCTCGAAAGAGAAGAAGATTATGTCGCTCCTTTTTCGGTAGAATTCCATCTATTCTGCCAGGTGTTCACTAACAAATTCCAGTATCTGGTTCGCTCAGTTTTGGGATCAGCCTGAGGGTTAACAATGATTTTCCCTGAAATTTCTTAGAAATGCCTTTGCGGATGTAAAAGCAAAGCCCTCTAAACACACCATGCAGGTCAAGTGGTATGGTGCCTGCAAGAGTCTGAAGAACTGGAGTTGATACGGTCCGATGATGCCACTATGTCCGGCAAATGTGAAGTATGCTAAGGAGAAAACGACGTTGAATAGTGGATAACTTAGTCTATACAGGTTTAGGTGCAGTACGTTTAAACCAAAGGCTGGCAGCATAGGTTGTAATTTGGATTATGGCAGCATTATAAAATAGATGTAAAGTTTTAGTGTTCAGTCCCCAGTCTTGTCTGGTAATTTGCATTAGCATTGCGATAAAACTCTTAACTTTGACGGACATGTTGAATACGTTCAGTGAAGGTAGAGCGGTCGTTGATGATAACTCCTAAAAATTTGGTGCTTTGGACAAGTGGAAGTGATTTCTTGTCAAGTTTTACAACAGGTGGTCTGTCATAGTCTAATTTGTGTTTAAAAATCATGTTCTTCGATTTGTTTGGGGATAATTTCAATTTGTTCTTAGAGGACGAAGACGATAGTTCAAAGAGTGCTTTATTGGCATAGAGTTCTAAATCAGATCTTGGGTTTCCATTCACCAAAATGAAAATGTCATCTGCATATGTAAGTTGTTGCACATTTTGAAATTTAGTCTTCCTAAGCAGCTAATCATCAAAAACTATGTTCCAAATGAAGGGACCAAAATTGATCCTTGGGAACAACCACGGGAGACAGATCTGTGAATCTTCGTGCTTTTAGTGATGATGGTGACGGTGGAATCCGAAAAGTAGTTTCTAACAACTACTTTTTTCAAGTTTATCAAGCTGAAGAGAGCAATGATTGGAACGGAGTCTGCCGAGGGCACTCTCCCACATAAAGTATCAAAAGCGCCCTCAAAATCGATAAAGATTGCCATAACATACTTGGAAGTGAAGCTGTCAATAATGTGGCGAAGTTATAATAAGGCATCTTCGCATCCAAGCCCTTGCCTAAAACCGTATTGGAGAGAGGTTGCGGAGCTTGTAGCTCCCTGCAGCGTGGCAATTTTATTAGCGATTAATCTCTCTAACACTTTTCCCAGATGAGAGAGCAAGGTAGGATCTAATTAATATTATCTAGTGGCTTATCAGGTTTATGTAAAATCTTAAGAATGGCATGTTTCCATGGTTTGGGAAACGTTCCAATATTTAAGTGGTTGTTCAATAATTTAAGTAGAACTTTGGACCTCAGGTCATAAAAATGATTGAAATTTGCCACATCTCCTTGACTTCATTTCTCAGGTTCGTGTACTTCCCAATTTTTCCTCAGTGGTTTTCTGGACATTGCTAGTGTTGGGCGTCGCTGTGCCAATCAGGTAGGTAGCCTTTTCCATCTTGTCCACAAGGGTTATGCCCGGTCTGCTGTACGGGATGATCTTATCCGTTATTATGGCGCGGTCCCAGAACAGCTTGTGGTCTCTAGTACTGCCTGGAGTTCGTACTTGTATTATGGTGCACTTTATTTGGTCAACTAATATTTCCTCGCTAGCTTCTGGTGTATTATCCTGGCTACCTGGTCGTGTCTCTGAGTGTACCTTGCACCCAAAACGATGTTTTGGATCGTTTCTGAGGCCAGATAGCATCGTCAACATGTGTCATTTGACATTCTGGCCCCTTTACGATGTATTTTCTAGAGTTTCTGGTTTTCATTACCATGTCTTGGATGGCCAGCATGAAGAACAGGGAAGAGCGTCCCGCTCGTGAGCCATGCATTGAAAACAATGTTGTCGATGTGATTTTTTGGAAGTCATTGTAGTGTCTGCCATCGAGTGTCTTCTTTGCCCATCTCTCTATCTTCGTTTCTTGTGCCGTCTGGGCGGGAAGGGGGGTTCCTCGCTTAGGTTGAGTGGGGTATAACGCTTATCTATCATGCTTATGGCCTGGTGGAGTGGTGCTGTTTTGTTCTCGAAAAAATCCTGTAGGTTAACTATTGCTGATTTCTTTTGCTCTGTCAGGTCTATCAGGCCCCTTCCTCCCTCTTTCCGAGCTATTGTTATTCTGTACACGCTGATTTCGGGTTCTGTTGGCGATTCTTTGTCATTATTGTCCTTGCCTTTCACATGATGTCTTCTACCTCGGTGTTGGTCCAATCTAATACCCAGAAAGTGTGTGTTAGCACTGGAGCTGCATAGGTATTTATGGCTTTACTGGGTTCCCTCCGTTCAATTTTGCTTTCAGCAGACTTCTGAGTCTCTGATGATATATATTGGTCAGGCACTTCTTGATTTCCTTGTGGTCTAACTAGTGAGCCTGCATCTTCCCTAGGTATTTGTAGGTATCTCAGAGCATCTCCCTGAAAGATTCCTCTTCTAATGGGGATTGCCCTGGTTGTGATGTTCTTGACCTTAATGGTGGTACTCCATTTCCCCATTGTTGCTCCTAGGAAGTTTGTCACTATCGGATTGACCTTGTAGATCTTCAGGGTCTCTATTAGCCAGCTATGAGTTACGGAGTCGAAGGCCTTGGGTAATCGATATAGGACGTGTATAGGTTGCAGTGCTTCTTGTTCGCTTGTTCCCTAACTGCGGCATCTATGGTTAATTGCTCCTTGCATCCTTTACACCTCTGCTTGCATCCTTCTGCTGTTTGGAGTTCTGAACCTTTGAGTAGTCTGATATCTTCTTGGTTATACAGCTGGTCAGGATCTTGTACATCGTTGGGAGATAGGAGATTGGCCTGTATTTCTCCGAGTTTCTTGTATCTTTTTCTTTATGATTCACATATGAGAATCTTCGGGATTTGGTCCTCATCGAAGATTCAGTTGTTTATTTTCCTCTGGGATCTCTCTTTGTATCGGTGTAGTCTCTTGCTGAGAGCGAGGACGTTCTGCTTCAGTGCGTCCAAGTATTCTCCTATTCCTGATATCTGGGCTCATGTTTGCTGTGGACGCTATCTCTCTTGAGGATGCTCTTCACCTCCTGCAGTGAGAATCTTCGGATTTCCTCCGGTTGCCTTATCATTCGAGTGAACTGCCCTGCTAGGTGCTTGTGTGTGCAGGTGTACTTCTTGTACCAGTAGTTGTGGATGTTATCAATTCCTGGGGTTCACCAGTTGTGGGTGTTCCTGATCGACTGTTTTATTATACTTCTCGAATCTCCCACTCTCTCATCTTGTGTATGGTCTTGGTTTTCTTCCGTTCTGCTTTTATCCAGGGTGCTCTGCTGTTATGTCTTACTTCACTGCTCCAGATATTTCCTCAGAACTCCACGATCGTCTTCTTCTCGGGTGGTCCGTTTCCTGCTTTCTCATCTTCACCCAGCTTACTGTAGAAGGCTTTCTGGTCCTCATCGAAGATTCGGTTGTTTATTTTCCTCTCGGAGCTCTCTTTTATCGGTGTAGTCTCTTGCTGAGAGCGAGGAGATTCTGCTTCAGTGTGTCCAAGTATTCTCCTATTCTCTGATATCTGGTCTCATGTTTGCTGTGGACGCTGTCGCTCTTGAGGATGCTCTTCATCTTTCCAATCAATTTCTTACTTCTATTACTCTGTTGGTGCTGGGTCAACTGACCTGACCTATCTTGATACTTAATTCTTCTATCTTCTGCTGAAGTCTTCTTTCCCCAGCTGGTGGTTTCTTCTGTTTTCGGTTTTCCGCTGCTGGTCTGTCGTTTCTTTTCCATTAATCCTAGTAGCTGCTATGGAAGCAGGCTGTGTGGATAGCCTCGAGTGTTACAACATTGTTGTCAAGGTAATGCGGCATTATTTGCAGATTGAGGCGGTCTGTTACTCTCCACAGGATTTTATTTGGCCTCTGCTTAGGTATCACGTGGCTTCTTGTGGGGTCCATTCCTTCGAATTCTGTAAGGGCCTTATTCCACTCGTGTTCTGTTCTGGATATCATGACTTCGTCTCTTTCCACTTCAGATACTCTGGGTTGTATTTCTTCTTGCTGTTCCTCTTCTTGTTCCATGGTATGATGTTCCTCCTCTGGTTCCATATTGACCATATTCTTTGTGCTTTGTAGTTGATCGCTCACATCTTGCTTGACTTTTTCCAAGATGACAGGAGCTATTAGGTTCTTTGTGACGATGGTCCTTCTTTGGTCTGCTAATCGCTGTTCGGTGACCTGAATATCTGGGTATCGTTACAACCACTCGGTATATAGTCGCGACCTGTACATTGTCATATATCGGTCTCTAGCCTTGTTATTTCCTAGTATGCTCGCATGATGCACATATTCATTTTAATGTTCCACTTCGTGCTTTGGCGTTTTCTTCCTTCCTGGGTGGACACTAGCACAGTTTAACAGTAAACACGTCCAGTTGGTGGGGCTGGATGGTCTTGCCCATCTTTTGTGGTAGTCATACGGGGGACAGCGCTACTTGCCCTACTGTGTTGCTTGGGAGACTGTCTCCAAATTTTCGAACCGACCCGCAGGATAACGTCACTCACGCAGGATACAGTATCCATCTATGGATGTGGACTTGTTTAGCTTCGGCTTAATATTATTATTATTAATATTTCTCCCTGGAGGTTCCACCTCGTGACGAGTATTCCTACCAAGTACACAAATTACTATATTAGGGTTACCCGTAAATGATTACATTAACCCGTATTCGTGTCTGTAAATTGCGTGTGTTCTCTGGTCGATTTGCCTGTTTTGCTTGATGAAAAAACCTCAGTTCTGAGGGAAAAAACCTTGCTATTTACGCCTGAGACCGACTAACTCAGCCACGGAGTGAAAAAAGCCCACTAAAGTTCCTCGCGTCATCGACGGGATTCGAACCCGGGCCTTTTCCACCGGGTGTGGGGAGGACGGTGACGATACCACTGTGCTACCCACGCAGACGCTACTAAGTACACAGGGTGGTTGTTGTTATGTCTAGTGTTACTGTTGGTCGAGGAACTCTCTGACTATCCGACTTTCTGGAGTTCCTTGTAGATGTTCGCTGGGAGATCTATTGTTGCTAGGCTGTTATATGGGGTCTTTGGCACCATACGTGTGGTTGACACGATGTTCGGGAAGTTCGTTACTTGTTTATGCCACAACAATTTGATCTCCTGTCTTAGGTTTGTGTACTTTGTGATCTTTCCCCATTGGGTTTTCTCCAGGTCGCCAGTGTTGGGTACCGCTGTGTCAACCAGATAAGTAGCCTTTTCCTTCTTGTCCAGTCTGTTGTGTGAGATTGTACTATCCGTAATTATGGCGCGGGCCCAATATAGCTTGTGGATTGGGGTCCCTAGTACTGCCTGGGGGTTCGTACATATAGTACGGTACACTTTCTTCAATCAACTGGTTGGGGGTTCGTACATATAGTACGGTACACTTTCTTCAATCAACTGGTATTTCCTTGCTTTCTTCTGATGCATTATCTTGGCTACCTTGTCGTGTCTATGAGTGTAATCAATCTGGGTGATCACCTTTCATCCGGCGGTGATGTGTTGGATCGTTTTTGATGCCCGGTGGCATCTTCGACATGTGCCATTTAACATTCCGGGCTCCTTTGAGATGTATTTTCTAGAGTTTATGGTGTTGATTACCTGGTCTTGGATGGCCAGCATGAATCCTTCCGTCTCAGGGAAGAGCGTCCCGCTCGTGAGCCATGCATTAGAATCAATTTTATCTGTGTGATCATGATGGAGATCATTATAGTATTCGCCATGCAGTGTCTTCTCTGCCCATCTTTCTAGCTTTGTTTGTGTCTCCTGGCTGGGTGGGTACTCCTCGCATAGGTTGAGTGGGGCTGATCATTGGGTGGTCATTAGCGCAGTTGCGCAGGAAGCACTTCCTGTTGGTATGACTGGATGGCCCTGCTCTTCTCTTGTGATAGCCATACGGAGGACAGCGCCACTTGCTCCACTGCCTTCCTCGGGATTTTTCTGATTTTTTCTGATTTTTGGAACCCACCGCTTTGCCTAAGGCCTGAACGCCAGTTTCTTTAGCGTTTCTGATATCTCGCAAAAACTTTCTTCTGCTCCTATGCTTATCTTTGGTGACACTCCGATTTCTAGGCAAGTTGATATATCTCTTTTGGGGATTACTCTGACTTCTAATCTATCTTGGCACAAGTACATTACAAATATTTCTTCCTCTGCATCTAAAAAACTTGGTTTTCTCTTTCGCTCTCGGCGTTACTTTTCTTTCAACCAACATTTCTCTCTGTGCCTATCGGAAATCTGCCCTACCATGGAATATTGTTCCGATATTTGGTGCGGTTCCCCCAAAACCTCTCTCAGGCTTCTAGAGTCCATTCAGAAGAGCGCAGTTAGGTTAATGAATGACTCCTCTCTAACAGTCTCTGCATTCACTGTCTCGTAGACGTAGTTTCTGCTGCATGTCTTTTCTACAGATACTTGCATGGGCACTGTTCTTCTGAATTCGCTTCTATAATTCCCGCTCTCTCTTTCAAAACAGTCCGAACACATGCCAACACCAGCCAAGATCCATTTACTGTTCAACTTCAAACTCACAGAACTCACTTTTCATCTTCCTCGTTTATTCAATCAACTGCCGTTTTCTGGAAGAACCTTCCTTCGTACGTATTTCCTGAAAATTACAGTCTACAGAAGTTCAAGTCTAATGTCAACAAATATCTTTTTTTGGTCTTCTCGACCTCCAACCCAAGCACGGTACTAAGTACTATAGGTTCTAATACCTCTTGTGTTTGGGGTTTTCATAAAAAAAAAAAAAAAATCATGGCAGCCAGTGCTTTGTTGCCATTTTTGAATAAAGTCCCCCTGTACCGCTTTGTTTCCGTTGTTGTGTCGGTGTTGTTTCCTTCATGATTTCTGTACCTCACAAAGTTCCTTTGGTATGCTTTTTCCTTACGTTTTGCACACAAGTGTAGAATCCATGCAGTGCCGCACATTTGCTGTTATTAGAAACAAATGAGGTTCGATACTAGATCACAAACTGTCCGAAAAAATACGAAAAGTTTCGTATTTCGTCGGGCTGTGTGTATTTATACAGTGCTCGATCTGAGAAATATTATCTGACGTGAAAAACTTATTTGCCATGCGGAAACGTAACATAATAAGTTATTATCAGTTATGAGAGCCAGATGCCGTGATTAACTATTAATGTTCACCAAAATATAATCAGCAATAACAACTTTAATATTATGGAAAGCTCTTTATGAGAGTGTTATGACTGTAATGCTTTCACCAACCAGTAAATTTATGCACAAATAGAACAGCGTTTGGTCTAAATTCGAACACTGACCATAAAAAAATAAATAGACTTTCTGGATCTTACCTTTGCAATTTCCATTTAGCTGATCAACTATGAAATGTTTAGTAATTTTATTTTAAATATTCTCTAGTAGTTATTGTCTATAATAATTACAGCTGCGTCTTCCTGATCTGTTGCACATTGGACAGTCCCTGATGGCTTCAAAAAGACCTCCGCCTGTATGGCTAAGAGACATGGTACTAAGGTTGGTAGTCCTGATAAGCGCTGCTGTCTGTTTGTTGGTAGGCAGAGTTAGAGTAATGGGAGCACAACTACCAGTGTTCACAAAGTAAGTATAAAATATTGAATTTTGCTTTCAAAAGTAATCCACAACGCATAATTTGTTAATATTTCCAGTATACGATTTCATTAATTTATTTAAAAATAAAAGAAAATAAAAAAAAAACTCGAAAACTACGTCGTATCGTAAAACGTTTTTAAGTACCTTCTAATACTCATGAGCCAAAACGTTATGACCACATTACATTTGCACGCGTCGTGGCATCAATTTCACGAGACAGCGGAGCGTATTCTCAGTTATCCTGTACCACCTTGACAAAGTGACGCTGTCGAATTCGTCGAATTCAACGATTCACTTGTAAATTCTGCATTCCACTGTATCCCACAAATGTTTGATGGCATTAATGTCGGCTGAATTCTGCAGAATTCGGCATCCAAGAGAACACAGAATGCTTGGACATGTGTGGACATGTGTTTATGTAAGGGGCGGCTCCTAGACCGTGAGTTCAACTCCGCCTCGTATCTCTGTGAAGAACAGTATCACTACAAATGGGCCAGATATGTGTGTGACGTAGGTTTATGTGTATTATGTGTGTGTTCTGTTATGTTCTGGCCACTTGGCCACCCAGAAGCATCAATAACCTTGACGGATGATTCTGGGTACTCGTCCACACCACGAGAAGGTGGGCCAGTTCCAGTAGATGGGACACCTATCGTCTCAGAGTATGAGACAACAAAAAAAAAAAAAAAAATTATGTCTCTGGGGGCCCACTCAAGAGGGGGAAAAAACCCGAAAGGAAGAGAAAGAAAAGAATAAAAATAATTACCTAAGATAACGAAAAAAAAATAATATAAATAAATAAATCACTAAGTATATATATATATATATATATATACATATTGGTTTTTAGCATATATACGCAAACATACATACATATATATATATATATATATGCCAAAAAGCGAAAGGGGAAAAAAACCAAGGGCGGGGGGAGAGAGAGAGAGAGAGAGAGAGAGAGAGAGAGAGAGAGAGAGAGAGAGAGAGAGAGAGAGAGAGAGAGATAAATAAAAGCGTAGATCTTCCAGTTGTGCAACCATTAAGAACGGCAGCATCAAAACACATCGATGCCTCCAGCCAGATGGATTTGATCAACCTCGTATCACTGGAATCATAATTTTCCTTAGTTCAAACACTTCTTTAGCAAATACCTGGAGCATCTTAAACTTACTAGTCTCTTAAAAATATAGCTTCTTCTCCTGGAGCTATACTCTCAAGAATTTCATGTATCGCTGTCCTTGCATTGTCATATATTCGACAATCATATAGTATGTGCTGCCAGCCTTTCCTGGCCCCGCAAAAACAAAGGTCCGTGTTACTCAGTCCTAATGCATATAATTTCTCATTCATCGACCCGTGCCCTGTTAACAAAAATGACGACTGTAAACTAGGTGTAAACCAATTGCGAACTTTTTTATCATTCAGAAAAGTCATGTTCGGGATAAACAAGTTGGTCTCTCTTCCAGTAGGTATGGTATCCCATCTTGTCTGCCATAAATTGATTATTTCATTCATACATCTTTTCTTTTCGCCTCTACAGTCAGAGCGAATATTGATCTCTATACCAAAAATGTCTGTAGGCATTTCCCTCTTAATACGGTAGCAAAAACCACGATACAACAAATGTAGATCCAAGGGTAGCGCTTCGGCCAACACCTGCAGCGCGGCAGTGGATACCGTTCTGCACACTCTTAGAATACCAAGAAGCATAATGCGTTGTATGGAATTTAGTTTAGCCCGAAACGTAGCTATTTTAACTCTATGGAACCAGACTCCTGCAGCGTACGTAGTTACAGGAAGGAATACTGACTTGTAATACAGAAACAGTGTTTTATGTGATAGGCCCAGTCAGACTTTGAAATTCTAATGATAGCACCAGAAAATTTCCTGATTTTATTGCTTAAATATAATAAGGCCGCCGTAGCCTAGTGGTTAGGCGCGCGGGTGCATAAGTACACGTGCCTTGAGTGACCGGGGTTCAAGCCCGTGACTACTGAATACGCTGCTGTTTCTTGTATTCTATCAATCTTGTGAACTCCTATGACCGTTTGGTCGTCCCGGAGTATAAACAGAAAATTTATTTAAGTGCTGGTGAAATGATAACTTACTGTCCAAAGTAATTCCCAGGTATTTGGTATCAAGGACCATAGGTAACTACACACCATTCAATTTGATCTGAGGAGGTCGATTTATACCTAAAGCTGTTTTAAATAACATCATTTTAGTTTTGTAAGGACTAATAGCAAGCTTAAAGCTTTGAGCCCAAGTCTGTCAGCACACTACTAGCTGTTCTAAGAGTGAGCGAAATCGTCCTGCAATTATAATTGTGAGATCATCTGCAAATGCCAGCACCTTACAATTAGGGAATGTGCGAACCAACCAATTCTGTAAGAGTAGGTTCCAAATAAGGGGTCCCAAGACGGAGCCTTGAGGACAGCCTCTCACAACCTGTTTTCGTAGCTCAAAGTGGTTGGACTTCACTAGCACATATCTATTTGAAAAGTAACTGTTGAAAAGAATATATAATTACTTGGAACAATCGGCGTTTCTTAACTGAGCCATCGCTGCCTCCTACCAAACAGTATCAAATGCCCCTTCGAAATCCACGTAGATTGCTAATTCATATTTAGATGTAGAATTCTCAATATGCGTTCGAAATGCCACTAGACAATCTTCACAGGATTTCCCAGGAATGAACCCATATTGCTGAGCCGATATCACATCCTGCTGCACTAGCAGGTCGGTTACCCGTAAGGGTTTCCGACCTGCTAGTGAAGCAGGATATGATTTCAAGGATTTTTCCAAGGTTTGCCAAAAGAGCGATAGGGCGATATGATTTAGGTTCAGTTAGTGGCTTCCCAGGTTTTCTCACTAACTTCAATAATGCAATCTTCCACTGCGTTGGAAACAGCCCTTCTGTTAGACATTTGTTATACATTAATAAAATGATATTAGGTAACGTTTTATAGAACCACCTCGTTATAAATATATTCTTGACTAAATCAATTCCAGGACATTTTGTGAGATTAAGCTTCTTCAAAACTCTTGTAAGTTCTTCCATCGTAAACTCTGCAGTATGTTCTCTAGCTACATAGAGCCTGTAATTTCTACGTATACCGTTTGATACTCAGTATCTTTCTGAGGATCATCAGTTGGAAATAGCTTACTTAAAATTATCTCAACGGAGTGCTTCCAACCAATAGTCTCACTGATATCCGTGGTTACAGTATTAAACACTTCCCCATACCTCAATTTGTCACAGAATGCTTGGACATGACCGGGTATCAGTCTGGATACCCGGTCTGGGAATTTGACTCCAGTGATCTCCATGAAACCATCTCTGAAACCATGATTCTACTGCCGCCGGCCTCTGTTCGATCAACTGTGCAGTGTGGTTACAGCTTTTCACCTGTTGGCAGTCGAATACGCATCCGTCCATTGGCATGATGGAGCTGAGCTGGACTTTCATTCATCAGAGACCAGGCTACTCTTTTCCACTTGTTTAATGTCCAAGAACGATGCTCCCGTGCTCACTACAGGCGGAGTGTCGATGACCGTTTGGTCAACTTGGACACATGAACAGGTCGCCTGCTACGTAGGCAAGAGCGTCCGGTGGATAGTTTGCTCAGAAACATTTCTCTGTGAGCCATGATTGTAGTCCGCTGTTAATTGAGGGATCATATCCCGTCTGTTGTCCCAGACAGCACGTGCCAACGGCCGTTCACTTTAAGAAAAACAGAATGGCTGTTCACTTTGACTCACAACCAGTGGTCTTCCCGTTTAGTCACGTTGGATAGCCGTGTGTCTCTCTTCGGACTATTTGCACCACACCTTGACTACGACTGTCTTAGAACCACTGACAATACCTACGGTTGCTGAGCAGACCCTCATCTTCCTAGCGCGGTAAATCATTCTCCTTACAAATTCCGTCAGGTCCTTTCCTCTTTCCATTGCTCAAGCTTTGTGAAGATCATCTGTGGACGTCGACAAGGTTAAATGAGTTTGGAGGGTCAGCTTGACATAGACGGCGCAGGCATAACAACTGATCAGCGCCCAGCATATGATGTACATGTAGGAAATGCGACCAGGGGTGTGTATTGAAGAAGAACAAGAACAAGTAAGCGTTGTTTTTTTCTTGGATTTCGTTTATTTCATGCAAAATTGTTCTGAATTGTTTTATTAATGCGAGAAGATAACGATTTTCTGATTAGGTTAACATCGTTTAATATGTACAACTTTCTGAAAGTGATAAAGCCACCTATAAAGAAACCTATAGGTGCAAGTAATCGAAAGCAGAAAACATTAGTCAAGAAACAATTATCATGATGAAGACAACAAATGAAGAGCAAGATAAATACCGACAAGGGCAAATTTGAGTATTCTGAGCTATGCAAAGTCATTAGAAGACTCAGAGAGGATATGAGAAGATTTAACACAAGAAAAGTAGAACAAAAATTAAGGGAAAACGAAGGACATAAACAGCAGTCATGAGCAGTATTACAGAAATACAAATTATACAGAATATGAAGAATAGCGATGGTGTATTTATATATAGCAGAGAAGGCATAATATAAATAGCAAAATACTACTCTAAGGTATTATATAAGTAGCAAGGGAATCATGCCAGTAGTCGGGAAGATGGATCACAAATTTGTAACACGTATGACAAACCCGATATCCTTCCTGATGAGATAGAACATGTATTGAAAGAAATGAAGAATCAAAAAGCCTCGGGTGAAGATGAAGTTACTATAGAGTTGTTAAAATTGGGAGGAAGTGACATGACACAAAAACTGGCAAGACTCTTCGCAAAATACATTAGGAAAGGCGTGACTCCAAAGGAGTGGAATAATACAATCATAATTTTGCTGCGTAAGAAAGGAGACAAATCAGAAATTGTAAATTGTAAACCAATTGGCTCGTTGTCCCACATCTTCAAGTTGTACACAAGGGTTATCTACTAACAGATTAGAAAGAATACTTGATGGGAATCAACCGAAAGAGCAAGCTGTCTTTAGGACAGGATTCTCAACTATGGATCACCTTAACCTAATATCACAGCCTAATGGAGAGAGAAAATGAATATAAAACACCATTATTCCTGGCTTCTGTGGAATATGAAAAGCACTTGACTCCATTCAACATAAGGCAATGTTTAGGACACTAGAAAGACATGGCATACACAGACCACACATTATGCTTTTTTTGAAAAAAATGAGAATGCTACCTTCTTTATTAGAGTAGACAAAGATAATAACAAATTTAAAATTGAGAAAGGAGTTCTACATGGAGACACAATATCTTCGAAGTTGTTTACCGCTGCCCTTGAGGAAGCTTTCAGAAGATTAGACTGGTAGCAGAAAGGAGTCAGTGTGAATGGAGAGTACCTAAACCATTTATGATTTGCAGATGACATTGTGATCATAAGCCGCGATCCCGAAGAATTAGATAACCTTAATCAGTTTTGCAGAGTTATTAAATATTTCGGACTAAAGATGAATACGACTAAAACAAAAGTAATGATGAACAAGTATGCCACAGGAAGGAATATAATCGTTGAAGGAGTAGAAATTGAAAAGTTGTTGTTGGGTTTAAAGACACAAGGGCTACTTAGGCCAAATTGTATCTACTCATTGTTTAATTGCATGACCCTATCCTTATAGTTGTTAAATTATATTCTTTTGTATAGGCCAATACATTTTAAGTATATTAAAAGTTCTTCAATATTTGCATGGTTTCGTAGGATATGAGATAAATCATGTGATACGTTAAGCCTGGAAACTGATTGAGAAGTGTTTGACCAGATGGTTAAATGCAAGGGACAATCAAATACAAATTGGTGGACCGTAAGCTGACTGTTACAGGATGAGCACTGAGGTGGGCTTTGTCCCAATAACAAGTAGAGATGGGTATGATGCGTATGTCCAAGTAGAGATAGGTGTGATGCGTATGAGAGCCACAGCTTTGGTTCTTGTTTTATTTGGTAAAGTTTGCTGTTAGTATTCCTTTTCCATATCTGTGACCAGTTGTCGTAACATGCGTTTCGAATAACAGGCTTGTAGTCAGTGTATGGAACCTGAGGGTGTTGTGAGAGAGTGGGTTGAGAATGTTTTGCAGCAAAGTCCGCACTTTCATTTCCCGTAATGCCAGAATGGCCAGGGATCCAGCAAAAGCTGATTGACTTATTGGACATGCTACAGGAGAATAGGTGGGAATGAATCTCTTTCAATGTAGGATGAGAAGAGGAGAAATTCTTCCTTATGGCATAGATACACAATCAATGTAAATTATTGCAGATGGGATGGAAAGTTCAATAATCTTACTAAGTGCTAACTTGATGGCATAAAGTTCAGTAGCGAAAACACTGCATCATAAAGGTAGTGTGGCTGAAATTGTACATGAAGGAAAAACAGCCGCAGAACCCACCGTACCGTCAGTTTTCGATCCGTCGGTATATATTTTACAGGCATGGTAATTAAGAGTAGCATGAGCTGAGTTCAACTGTCTGATGTTATTGGGAGGTGTGACATACTTCCCCCACTGGAGAAAATGTGTATCATGAAAGGCAGAAACATACGTCCAAGGTGGAACAGGAGTAGTTGCGTTATATCAGCTAAATCAATATTCCAACTCTGAATAAGATCTTTGATCCTGAGTGAGGCAGGTCGATTTTCATGTGGCTTCTTCTCAAAAAGAATCCCTCCAAGTGTGATAAAGATACTCGTAACTGGGATGCGATGGAAGACTCTGGATCTTAGAAGCGTAGAAAAGCAATAATGTTTTTCTACGAAGATGTAATGGAGGATCGTGGGCTTCAATATAAAGACATTGCATGGGAGAAGTCCTGAATGCTCCCAGAGCAGTCCTCAGGGCACTGTGCTGGATGACATTTAGCCGATCTAATGTGCTTTTCCTAGCTGAGTCATATACGGGAGAACCATAATCTAAGCGTGAACGGATCAGAGATTTGTAAGGAATACCGATCAGCTTGCCACGACATGGATGAGACTGATCGAAGCATGTTCAACTGTTTTAGAAAAGTAGTTCGTAAATATGTGATATGTTCTTGGAATTAATTTCCAATCTAATATCAGGCCCAGAAATCTGATGCTGTTTACTACTGGTATCGGACTATTGTTTAGCGGTAATTCAGGATGGTAGTGGACAGCACGTTTCTTACAAAGGTAGTGGACTTCTGTTCAGCTAGTCGATATCCGTTGCGTGACATCCAGGATTCAATTCTGTTAATCGCAAGTTGGAGTTAACATTCAATGGTGTTCATGCTTTGCGACTGGCAGGAGATGGCGAGGTTATCCGCGTACATATATGCCTCCTCAGTTTTGGGGATGTGTCTGGTTATGCTGTTGACTCAAATTGCAAATAACGTTGCGCTGAGTATAGATCCCTGCGGTACTCCTTCTTCCTGAATATGGGGTGTAGACAGTACGTTCTGATAACGGACCTGAAAAGAGCGGTGGCGTAGGAAATTCTGAATTATCTGAGGGAGAAGACCTCTTAGTCCTAGGTGATAAAGGTCCATAATAATACCATGTCGCCGCCAGGTAGTATCAAATGCCTTTTCAATATCTAAATTGACCATGACTGAATGTTGCTTCATGAAAAAGGCATTGCGAATATTCGATTCAGCTTTGATAACGACATCAAGAATGAATCTGTTCTTACGAAAGCTATTCTGATGAACTGTTAAAAGGTTCTCTGCTTCTAAGATCCAAGTAAGCCTCGTATGTACCATTCTTTCAAAAATTTTCCCCATGCAGCTTGTGGGAGATATTGTGGGAGTATAGATCCCTGCGGTACTCCTTCTTCCTGAATATGGGGTGTAAACAGTACGTTCTGATAACGGACCTATAATTGCCTATAATGGCCTATAATTGTTAACCAAAGGAGGATCTTTGCCTGGTTTTGGTATGTCAAGTATGAAAGAATGACGCCAGGAAAGCAGATAAGCATTTTCTGAGAAGATTCGATTATAGAAGATCAGTAGGGTACTAAAGTCCTCTTCAAGTAATTGTTTTAGCATGATGTAATGTACGTCCTCTGGGCCGGCAACACTATTTGAAGATTTATTTAAGGATTCCTCGAGTTCTGTTAAATTAAACGGTTGATTGTATGGAAGTGAGAGCCATCAGGAGAAGGTAATTTTGCGGCGTTCTGCATCTGCCTTGATGCGCTGAAAACAGATGGAGTAGGAAGCAGAAGCAGATGTTGTAGAGAATGATTCTGCTAGGGCATTGGCGATTTCCATAGGTGCCGATAGATCTTTTCCGTTCCAACAGAGTATTGGAGAGGATGGTCGAGTGAATTTTCCATTTAGCGCTTTAATTCTTCTCCAAATGAGTAGTCGGTCAGTGTCTTTGGTTGAGGCAAATGAGATCCAGGAGTCACGTTTGGCTTTTCTCCTAATCTGCCTTGCTTTGGCTTTAAGTCTTTTGTATTCTATTAGATTACTGGTTATAGGAAACTTGCGGATTTTGTTCCAAGCACAGTTTTTCTCACACTTCGCATCAGAACAATCTGTATTCCACCAGTTGTTTTGGTGGGAGTACTTGTGAGATCGTGACATCGGAATTGAATTTTTAGCTACATTTAGTATCTGATTGGTAATGTAGTTAGTTACATCTTCAACTGGATGTTGCTGAACATAACTCCTGTCTAACTGGACCTGGGTGGAGTATCTCCCCCAGTTTGCCTTCTTGAACTTCCAGGTGGATCGGCTCTCGAGATGCAGTTACCCGTGTTTGTAATGAACAAAGGATTGGAAAATGATTGCTGTTTAATGGATAGTTTAGCACTGACCATGTCATACTAGGAAGCATTGATGGTGAGCAGATTGACAAGTCTATTGCAGAGGTAGATCCTGTAGATAGGTGGATATAAGTGGGAGATCCAGAGTTTACTATAGTTAGGTTATTATTCATGAATGTTTCCATTAATTTGCCTCTTGTGTCAATCGCAGGAGACCCCCATAATGGATGGTGGCCATTGAAGTCACCAAAAAGGCAGATTGGAGGTGGTAGTTGCATAACCAGATTATCAAGTTCTGTATTTTAAAATGGTTGAGAAGGGGAAATATATATAGAAGTTAGGTAATTGATATACCGATTGAAATACGTACTGTCGCAGCTTCTAGACTAGTGTGTAACTAAATTTTCCTGGACAGTATGTTTGATTTTATTAGCACAGGTACTCCTCCGCGAGCAGTAGACTCCGAAATCCTGTCTTTTCTATATATTATATAGTTTATAAATTTTGGTGAAGCTTGAGATGATAAGAAAGTTTACTGTAGACATACTCCACTTATATCCACCTATCTACAGGATCTACCTCTGCAATAGCAAACTCTTAGATTTGATAGGACAAATTTAATAGGATATTATGATGTGGTTACAAAGGAACTGGATGCAAAAAATAATTTTGATATCATATATTTGGATTTCAGGAAAGCTTTTGACACTGTTGCTCATGGAAGACTATTGTACAAATTGGAGCAGAATGGTATTAAGGGTAAGTTGCTACAATGGATAAAAGGATGGTTAAGTGGGAGAAGACAGAGGGTGGTAATCAATGGGTGCTGCTCCTCGTGGACTAATATTATTAGTGGAGTCCCACAGGGTTCGGTGTTAGGTCCACAGTTGTTTTGTATATTTATCAATGATATTGATGAAGGTATATCAGGCTTGATGTCGAAGTTTGCAGATGATACAAAGGTTGGCAGGGTTGTTAATGACAGTAATGGCAGTGTGCTACTGCAACAGGATCTAGATAATTTGGGCAGATGGGCTAAGAAGTTCCAACTGAAGTTTAACCTTGACAAATGCAAAGTACTGCATATGGGTATAAGTAACCCCAGAGAAACGTACCAACTGTGTGGTGCTACACTTAAGGTGGTAGAAAATGAAAAAGACCTGGGAGTAATTGTGCAGTCAGACATGAAGTTTTCTGAGCAATGCAGCAGGCTGCCAGGGCAAGTCATGGGGTTTTGTCAATGATATATAGGAATTTTGCTATCAGGGAGAAGGAGGTGATTGTCCCTCTGTCAGGCCACGCCTTGAGTACTGCGTACAGGTCTGGAGGCCTAATTTTAGGAAGGATATAGATTTACTTGAAGGGCAACAAGATTGGTGAGGGGAATGAAGGGCTCTTCTTACTAAGAGAGGCTTCATCATCATCATCATCAGCCATTTTCAATCCACTGCAGGATGAAGGCCTCTCCAGCAACTTTCCAGTTCCTTCTGTTTTGAGCACTGGCCATCCATTTACTACTCAAAAACTCATGAATTTCATCTATCCATCTCCGCCTTTGTCTTCCAGGTTTTCTTCTAGCTCCTCTTGGGTACCATTCTGTTATTTTCTTAGTCCATCTGTCATCATGTCTTCGAGCTATGTGTCCTGCCCAAGACCATTTTAGTTCTTTAGTTTTGATAAGAATGTCCTTTACTTGAGTTTGCTGCTTAATCCATGTGTTTCTCTTCTTATCTAACAGTCTGATTCCCAATATAATTCGTTCCATTCTTCGCTGTGTAGTTCTCAGCTTCTCTTCCATTCTTTTGGTGAGTGCCCAAGTTTCACTTCCATAAGTCATGGTGGGGAGTATACATTGATTCATTATTTTACGTTTCAGACAAACTGGGATATTGCTCTTCAGTATGTGACTATATTTCCTGAATGCTATCCATCCAAAATTTATTCTTCTCTTGACTTCCAGCCATTTATCATTATTACAGCTTATAACTTGTCCCAGATAAGTATATGACTCCACCTTTTCAATTACTGCTCCTTCAATCATTATTTCCCTTTCCGTGGCATACTTGTTCATCATTACTTTTGTTTTAGCCATATTCATCTTTAGTCCAAAATCCTTACTAACTGTGCATAACTGATTAAGATTTTCCTCTAATTCTTTGGGATCGTGGCTTATGACCACAATGTCAACTGCAAATCGTAAATGGTTTAGGTACTCTCCGTTCACATTGACTCCTTTCTGCGACCAGTCTAATCTTCTGAAAGCTTCCTCAAGGGCAGCAGTAAACAGCTTCGGAGATATTGTGTCTCCTTGTCGAACTCCTTTCTCGATTTTAAATTTGCTACTGTCTTTGTCTAGTCTAATAAAGGATGTAGCACTCTCATATATTTTCTTCAAAATCATAATATATGGAGTATCTATGCCTTGTCTTTCCAGTGCCCGAAACATTGTCTTATGCTACTAAAATTAAAATTAAAATTACAGTTGCTCAGCGCGAAACGGATACAAAAATATAGATTGTAACAGGTTTAATAACAGGAAATATACATATATTAGATTACTGTCCAACTCCAAACTCACAGAAACAACTTTTCCTCTTCTTTGTTTATTCATTCAACTGCCGTTTTCTGGAACAACCTTTAATCATATTGTCTTATGCTGTATGGAGTCAAATGTCTTTTCATAATCCACAAATGCCAGGCATAATGGTGTTTTATATTCATTTGCTTTCTCCATTAGCTGTGATATTACGTGAAGGTGATCCATAGTTGAGAATCCTGTCCTAAAGTCAGCTTGCTCTTTCGGTTGATTCTCATCAAGTATTCTTTCTAATCTGTTAGTAATGACCCTTGTGAACAACTTGTAGATATGGGATAACAAGCTAATTGGTCTATAATTTCCAATTTCTGATTTATCTCCTTTCTTATGCAGCAAAACTATGATTGCATTATTCCACTGCTTAGGCATCACACCTTTTCTAATGCACTTTGTGAAGAGCCTTGCCAGTTTTTGTGTTATGTCTCTTCCTCCCAATTTTAACAACTCTACAGTAACTTCATCTTCCCCCGGGGCTTTCCGATTCTTCATTTTCTTCAATGCATGTTCTACCTCATCAGGAAGAATATCGGGTATGTCGTATGTGTTGCTACTTTGCAATCCATCTTCCTCACTGCTGGTATCATTCCCTCGCTCCTTGTATAATTCTCTATAGTAGTCTTCTGCTATTTGAATTATGCCTTCTCTGCTGTTTATAAGTACACCATCGCTATTCTTCAGTTTCAGTATCATTTGTCTTTCTGTATTACTGCTCATGGCTGCTGATTTAAATCCTTTGTTTTCCCTTAATGCTTGTTCTACTTTTCTTGTGTTAAATCTTTTTATGTCCTCTCTGAGTCTCTTTCTAATGGCTTTGCATAACTCAGTATACTCAATTTTCTCCCTGTCAGTGTTTTTCTTGCTCTTCATTTGTCGTCTTTGGTTCATCATGACAAGTGTTTCTTGACTAATTTTTTCTTCTTTGGATTTCTGTTTCCCTATAGGTTTCTTGGGCTTTATCACTTCCAGAAAGTTGTAATATTCCTCGTCGATATCTTGGTCCTGAGCAGTCTGCAGAAGCTCAAACTTGTTCTTAAGTTCCAGTACATACTGCTTTTTCTCCTCCTCTGTTATTTCAAAGACCTTTGTATTATTTACTCGAGTCAGTTTTTTCCTTTCCTTTCCTACATCTATATCAAGTGTACATCTTACCATTCTGTGATCACTTCCAACATTTACCTTATTCAGGACGGTGACATCATTCACAATATATCTTCTGTTAGTGAGGATGAAGTCGATTTCATTAGTTGTTAATCCATTTGGACTCTTCCATGTCCACTTTCTGTTCACCCTTTTCTTGAAAAAAGTGTTCATTACTGACATTCCTTGAGATTCTGCAAATTCCACAAGTCTTTCGCCTCTTTTATTTCTTTCACCAATTCCAAAATTTCCTATAGTTCCTCTTTCTGCGCTGTTTTGCCTTTTTCCAACCTTAGCATTGAAGTCGCCCATAATAATAGTGTAGTGGGTTTTCTGCTCATCTAGAAGGCTCTCAATTTCAATGTACATTTCTTCAACCTCTTCATCATCATGGCTCGATGTTGGTGCATAAATCATTATAATCTTTAGCTTGTACCTCTTAGAAATCTTGAGTATTAGTCTTGACACCCTTGGTGATGTACTTTTGAATTCCAAAATGTTGTTTTTAAAATCTTTATGGACCAGAAACCCAACTCCACCTTCACTCCTTTCACTGTTTCCATTGGTGTACAGCAGATTTCCACTTGATAAACTTATAAGTGATTCATTTCTTCTTCTTGTTTCAGCCAAACCGATGATATTCCAATTCACATTTTCTAATTCCTTTTCCAGCTCTAATATCCTGTCTTCACCAATGAGTGATCGTACGTTATAACAGGCCAAGTTCAATTTCCGTGCATGGCAGCCTGGTCGTACCCAGAGATTCTTAGCACCCTCTGCTTCCACTCTGATCCTCTCGCTGCCGTAAGAGGGAGAGTGAAAGCTGCTGGGGACTGAGGGCCATTTGTATTGTTGTGCTCTCATTGCTGGAGGGTTTGGTCTTTTCCTCTTCACGCTGACCAGGCGTCTTGAAGAGAACCACTCTACACGTTCGTTGCCACCTAAGTGACGTAACAGGGCTTACCATCGAGAAGGTGTGCATGAGTGGATTTTAGGGAGGCAGGCCAACCGGACTTCTCCTAAATCTTCTGTAATAGAGAGATATTGGATCCATCAGTGTTTAGAGAGGCTTAAGTTCTGCAAATTGTAGTGGCTGGAGACTAGGCAGCTGCGCGGTGATCTGATTGAGGTGTATAAGGCCTTGAATGGGTTGAGCACGCTGAATTCTGATGGGATCCTCCCACTTGTTCGATTACGAACCTAAGGGGGCACAAATTCAAATTAAGAAAAGACAGATGTAGAAACGATGTGCGGAAATTTGCCTTTAGCCAGCGGGTGGTGAATTGCTGGAACAAACATCTATCTGTCGTTGTGGAAATTGACAGGTTAAATAAATTTAAGGAGGAACTGGACAGGCATTTGGAGGGAATGGTGTGATTTTTTTTTTTTTTTTTTTTTTTGGCTGATGCTGCATAAGCTCATACACTTGCTTTCTTTCATCACATGCCACTACTACTACTACTACTCCTATCGGATTATATTGAATTAGTAAATCTTTTAGGTCGTCAGAACTGCTTAGTCCTCTGCAGTTCCACTGCAGAGGACTGTCTATGATATTAGACATTATTTTAGTTTAGTTATTATGGTGGATTGGTCTGAATGTTTTTTAGAAGTGGAGCATTTCGGTATGTCTTGCTTTATTTTATATTTTTTCGGGAAATAGGGCCGTGCAGAATCCATGGTGTAATTTGCATGGAGTTCCAAAATGGGCTCCCATTATCTAAACGCTCATCTACTTCCATACTGTTGGTGGGAGTTTCCATTTGTTTTGAACTTCTGTCAGATTTCGTTTGCTCTGTGTCATATGGGACCGATGGAGTATCACTAGGGATACTGATTGGCGTATTTGAAGCTTTCCTAGTTTTTTTAGGGTTTTCTTTTTTTGAATTTGAAGGAGTAGATTTAAGCCAATTAGCCATAGAGGTATTAGGCGGAATTGATACAGCTGTCTGTACTCCAGTAGATAAATAAATAAATTTTCTGTTTATACTCAGGGACGACCAAACGGTCAGAGGAGTTCACAAGATAGACAAATTACAAGAAACAGCACCGTATTCAGCAGTCACGGGCTTGAACCCCGGTCACTCAAGGCACGTGTACTTATGCATTTGCGCGCCTGACCACTAGGCTACGGCGGCACCTTAGATACATAGTTTCTAGTGCGAACAGCGTATGATCGACTGCTAGGCATGCTCAACATAACTTGCCTACGTGCCTCAGGAAACGTAACCTTATAATTTTTTTTTAATTTTTGATTTTTTTCCCCGTAATCCATAATTCGCAGGCTTTGGAAAACCTGCGAATTATGGATTACCCTTTGTCAGGGTGACTTCCCTTGCAGTTTGGACACGCAGGGGTTGCGGCTGAGCAATCAGCTTGAGTATGCTCCTTAGATCTGCAGATGGGACAGATGGCGTAACCTCTAGATGCCTGCTGTGAGTAACTATATTTGTGGCATTTGAAGCAACGAACGGGATTCGGAATATATGGTCTAATACGACAATTCAAATAGCCAGCTTTGATTGTGGATGGTAAGTCTGGAGTACTGAATGTTAAAATGATGGTTATAGTTGGAGTTAGATTTCCATCTTTTTTACTAATGATTCTTTTTTAACTTGTTACCTTTTGACTACTAAGATCTTGGAGTAGTTGTTCTTCGGAGACTGTAATTAGGTTCTACTCACTGATCACACCCCTTGATGAATTTAAGGTTCTGTGGAGAGTGACTGATACTGTCAGCCCCCCCCCCCAAATGATGCTGTGTTTAAGTGCCGCTCAGAATATTTTGAGGTGGCTGTTTCAATCAGGAGGTCTCCGGATTGTAGTCGCTTCACTATTTTTGGTGACCCTGCAATAGATTCTAAACACTTTTGTATCAAGAATGGTGATAACTTTCCTACAGGTTGGGCAGATAAAGAATGTACCACCAGGAAATTTTTGGTTGAACAGAGTCATGGTCAATGTCAGAATTTTCTTGTCTTGAGTTCAATGGCTCTAAAGGTGGATAACTATTTGTATCCCCATTAGCTCCTTTTGGCCCAGGGGGTTTACTTTTACTACCCAGATTACCGGCCCCGCTACGAGGAGGCAGGAGCAGTGGCGCTTTGTGGCCAGGCGTAGAGGTTAGTACAGTTAATAGGAACACTAAATTAAAGAAAAACGTACTTTCCTTCTTCTGGGCTCACTTCTTAGTGCTTTTAAGAAAGTGAAGCTACTTAACGAAAAAGTTTAATAAGTAAGGGAAAAAACAAAGGAGAACCTAGTCGCTTACCAAAAAACCCTCTTTAATCGCACGAGAATCTCTTGACCACGGAAATACTTGGCACCCGAGTCCTTTTACTGGACGAAAAATCCCAGTTTCTTGGTGGAAGACCTTGCTATCTATGCCTGAGACTGACTGACTCAGCCACGGAGCGAAAAAAACCCACTGAAGTTCCTCTTGTCATCGACTGGATTCGAGCCTGGGCTTTTTCCACCCGGTCTGGGGAGGAAGGTTACGATACCACTGTGCTATCCGCGCAGACTGTCCCAGGACTAACGTACTCCTTTGGGATCATAGGTTGGACCAACACTGAACGGGAGGTGATTGTGAGATCGACCAGAATAATGATGAGGAAGAGCCACCAACACCACCAGAAGTCTGCCTTCGGGACACTGACCATAGTCTGGAATAAAGGAGAGAGAGTGGACTGACTGACGTAATTGTACAAGAGAAGAAGAAGAAGGCCGTTAAGAACCTGCTGAATTACTTCCAGGAAAATACAGCATCATTCTACCAAGCCTTAAAAATGATAAACAAACAGCACACAAAACTCAACTTTAACGAGGGAACCATACTGACACAGACAGAAGAAACAAAGACAATAAATGGGCGAATAATGCACCCCATGACAGACACTAAAAGGACCTCCATCAAGCCTATTTGGATAAGATGGCTTCTAACGCGTGGTTCAGGAACGGTAAACTCTTCCCCGAGACCGAAGGATTCATACTCACTATCCAAAACCAAGTAGCCAAAACCAGGATCTTAAGGAAATGCATTGTCAACGACCCCGGTGAGACAGATGACACATTGCAACAATGCGACCTGGTCCCATAAAAAAATCCAGCACATTACCCGCTCGATGCAGGGTTCTCTCCCAGTCAGAAATAACCCTGCAGATGTAGGGATATAACCCTATCAGACACGACCAGGTCGCCTAAATAGTACACTTGAAGTTTGCACAAAAATATCAGTCGTTAAAAGAAAGTGTTCCGTATTACAAGTATGGCCCCAGACCGGACTAGAGACCCCTACTCACAACTTTAATGGGACCGTGCCATTGCAACGGATTGCTCTCGTGGGTAACACATCTGGTAGGATCGCCGTCTTCCCCAAGCCAGAAACTGAGGTCTTTTAGTCCAGCAAAACAGGAAAATCGACCAGAGAACACACGCAATTTACAGACATAATTCACATGGGTGACCCTTACATAATGCTGTAATTTAGTTTTGGTTTTGGCGATTCGCATTGACTAGCATAGTATTCTTATCGTCTTACATCAACAAAATGCACACTACAGATCTACTCCGTTATAAGAGATTTCTTCTGCGATAGATCTGTTACCATCAAATCAGCTTGTTGGAATATTAACTAGGTTGGAGTGGAGGATAAAAGGAACGGCATTTAATATATTTTATGACTGTATCTTTTTGCCAATTGTGAGGTGAGCATCTTTGGCTAGATTGTGCCATGCAAAAGCCAAATGTTAGGAGGATATTCAATTCAACTGGTAATACTGTATTGTTACTATTCAGTATGGCCTGTAGGAATGTGCCTTGTAGGTGATATTACCGGACGGCTGCTAGTGGATCTGGTCTTAATATTTAAGTCAAGTGCTTCCGTTTCCAACATAAACAGCCATACGAGAGGATATCAATTCAGATTCATTGTGATGGTGATTAGAATAAAGATAGGAAATGATAGTGGACTGTTCTTGTTGACGGGCTGCAAGGCAAATGTACCAAGAGTATAAAACCTTGGCACTTGAACCAAGAGTATAAAAAACCAGAAAGTTTTTTTCTAAACATTGCATACTTTGAGAAGGATATGCCAAGTTGATTTCAACCAAACCTCTATTCAACGTTCCTGATTATAGGACACTGGTATTTCTTTGGGTAATTAGAATAATTAAGCAATACGTGGTGTTCGTGGTGTAGTGTACTTATGGAGAAAAATAAGACTAGATGCAGTGAGTACCAAGATCTAAGAGAGGAATTGATTGACGGTGCACTCAATGTACAAGCACTGATTTCTTGATGTGAAGCTCTTCCATCGAAGAAAAGGGCGCACTTTTGGCTTTCAAAAATTTTGCATTAAAGGTTTTCCATAGAAAGGAAGTTCTGCTACGAATGGAGCAAGAACAGTGCTGATGAAACGACCTGTGCAAAATTGGAGGCCGGGTGAATGGACTAAATAGTCCACTGGATATTAGAATAGAGAATTTACAGCCCAGATAAGCAGAAGATGTGTGGTACCATTCTAATTAATGGTGAGTAGCTTACCTAGTGAAAATACAAATTTAGCTATCGCTTACAGCGAAATGGTATTCTTGTGTAAGAGCACGATGGATTAAGATGACCCTTGCATTTCCGTGCGCTACGCTGCTTCGGTATGCTGCATTGGATAGTTTCGTAACACATTCCATTTTTTCGTGACTGAAAGGGATGCATGTAGAATATTTCCTGTAGCTGCTGCAAGCAAAACAAGAAAAGTGATTTAATCGCAGGTAACACTTAGGTAAAACTCATATCTTTTTCAGTAGGAGGCGACAACTTCGCTATATCTTTGTGGAGGTGAAAATTAGCATCAGTTTCAGCGAGGCGACCATTTAGTCCTAAAAACGTGATCCATGCAACATCATTCAAAACAATTTCCCTCAAGCAGCGAAAAGATCCTAGAATATTTTCTTGAATGATCCTTGTGCGTGATTTGATCCTGTGGCTAAATATATTGAAATTAAAATTACAAGGACATGTGTATATGTAAGGGCGGCATCTAGAACGTTTGTTCAACTACGTTTTGTATGGCTGTGAAAAACAGAATCAACTGTAAAAGGACCAGAAATGTGTTGTGTAGGTTTGTGTGAGTAGTGAGCAACAGTCACTTGGAGAGATGATTCTGAGTACTCGTCGACACCATGGGAAGATCGGCCAGGATCTTCTGGGGTCATACCAGAGGGAGAGAGAAAAAAAAAAAACCACACGTGGTGCAGGTTAGCGAAAAACCTTAAATTAGCTGCACAAGAGTGAGAACTCAAGGAATCCAAGCATGTAAGAGAGAGGGAGAAAAAGAGAGAGAGAGAGAGAGAGAGAGAAAAAAAACACACGTGGTGCAGGTTAGAGAAAAAATAATAATTGGAAATAATAATAAACTCAAGGAAGAACGCGTAAAAAAATAATAATAAAAATAAAACTTAAAGTTAAAGAATTATAATAAAAATAAAATTTAAAGTTAAAAAATATTAAAAAAGGCTGCACTGGAATAGAAACTCAAAGCAGAACGCGTGAGAAAAAAAATGCAAAGTTGCGAATTATGGATCCCTTAAGTCACTGAAGTACATTGTTGTAACTGCACGAGTTACACAAATGTACGAGGATGATTCAATAAAGAATCGCCCTCACCTACTTCCACATATCGCAGAGTCATGATATTTTGTGTGTAGCATTATACATATCTCTGTACCAAAGGTATAAAATTGCAGCCCTACTTCATTCGTTTTCCTCTTATAGAGCTGAACGTGTGACGAAGTAGCATCATGGACAAAGTTGAAGCCAGAGCTGTAATCCGGTATATGTTCTTGAAGGGGAAATCTAAAGAAATCCACGAGGAGATGACTGCTGTATATAAGGATGAAGCTCCATCCTATGGCATTGTGAAGCACAGGTATAGGCAGTTTAGGTGTGGTCAGAAATCGGTAACATGTGTGGACATGTGTATATGTAAGGGCGGCACCTAGAACGTTTGTTCAATTCCGCCTCGTATCTCTGTGAAGAACAGTATCACTACAAATGGGCCAGATATGTGTGTGACGTAGGTTTGTGTGTATTATGTGTGTGTTCTGTTGTTATGTTCTGGCCTCTAAGCTACCCAGAAGCATCATTCATCTGGACAGATGATTCTGGGTACTCGTCAACACCACGGGAAAGTAGGCCAGTGCTAGCAAAACGCCTACTGTCTGAAGAGAGACCCTTACCCAACTAGTGTTGCCAGAAGGTGGGCAGGATTCCTCTGGGGCCCATTCCAGAGGGAGGAGGAAAAAGAAAGAAGAGGGGGAAAATTAGAGGAAAAAAGGAAGGGAAAAATAGGAGGCCCATTCTGAAATTAGCCTTCTCAGAGGGAGAAGGAAAATGAAAGAAGAGGGGGAGAAAAGGAAGGGAAAAAATAAAAAAACAACACAACCACCCGTGGTGCTTAGAAAAAAACTAAAAAAAATAAAAATAAATAAAATAATAGTAATAATGATAATAAAAATAAAATAAAATAATAGTAATAAAATAATAGTAATAATAATAATAATAATAAATAAAATAATAAATAAAATAATAATACAAGAAAATTTATTTTATCAAGAGAATTTGTTTATAATGAATGAACTTGTTAAGAAAAGTAAATTTCTTGACAACAAGTTGTAATTCTTCATTTATAACAGTTTTTGCATACAAATTTGTTATCTAACAGAAAAGATAGTGAAATCACAACACATAGTACATTTCGCACTGCAAACTGATATAGCAATTTGCAATGCGGAATCTATCATTGAGTAGCAAAAATTTTCTTATAAAGAATTTTAATTTGGAGTTAGAATAAATTCTCCTGAGCCTGAAATCTACACTAGCCAACAGTTGTTTATTATATTCATTCTATGCCTATCTACAAATCTATTTAGTACCCTAGGGTGAGGCAAAACAATTGCTTTTGGGTTCCTTAAATTAAGTGAGAGATTCCTTTGTAGATTCGACTCTTCAAAAATTGTGTTAAGATTTTTCAAGATTAAATTTAACTTCAGTTTTTGAACTGGATAAAGTATTTTATATTTGAACAAAAATTGCCTTCTCTTATTCAGGTCATTCCAAATGTTTATTCCCATTAAAAGTCTCAAAATCTTGTTAATTAAGTTGTTTATTACCCTTATTTCAGTTATATTTGCTCGTGTCCATACATTTACTAAATAATTGAGTTGGGAGTCCACTAATGCATAATATAAGGTAACTTTTGTTCTAAGATTTAACTTATTCTTAATGTGGTAAAAAAAAGTACACATAAAATCTCATTTTTGTTGCAATATTGGGATATCAATTAAGTTTTGGTGAAATCTATAAATAAAATGATTATAAAATTATTGTTGTTGAAATGTAAGTTAAAAAAGTCTACTAAATTCTCTAATAATGTCTTTGTGCTCTTGCCCTTCTGATATGAGAATAGAGAGTTGTTTAACAGTCCATATTGATGTAAATATTTGCTTATATGAGAAAATATATAATTTTCTATTATCTTATATATAACTGACTGTATTGTTATTCGTCTTTAATTGCAAAAGTTATCTGGTGATCCATTTTTATATATAGGAATTAACTTAAATGAAAGTAGATTTGTAGGATAGATTACCGACTCTAACATCCATGCTATGAGCTTCACCAAGAGAACAGAGAACTGTTCTTTATTTCTCTTTACTTCGGTTACTGTAATACCGTCCAGTCCGTAAGATGTCTTGTTCTTTAACTGTTCTATGATCTTAAAAATCTCAGTATATTGTGGAGTTAAGACTAAACAAAAGTTCACTATCTGAGGAAGACTATCTTGTTGATTAAAGGAATTTTGGCAATAATGAATATGATATCTTTTGAGATTTAATACAGCTTTGGCAAACCTATATGCAGCCTCATATTGTTTGTTTGTACCATAAATCTGTTCTAATAGTGTTTTAATTTTATGTCCCCTGGATAATTTCTTCCTTGTACTTAACAGGTTATTTATAATGTTCCATTTATCCTTTTGAGTTATCTGCTTATCCATAAAAAGTTGATTGTAATAAGTGTTTTTTGTGTTCTAATCATACCTGTCAATTTATTTCTGAGTGTTTTATAATTATGATAATGATGGACTTTGATGGACAATTTCTTTAATGGACAATTTCTATACTGTCTGAAGTATTTATCCCTTTGTACCATTGGATGTATTTATCCCTGAAGTATTTATCCCTTTGTACCATATGTGAAGGAGTCACATATCTGAAACCTAAAAATGAAGATACAAGAAACCCGGGCAAATACAGGCCAATCACATGCGTACCAACTATGTACAAAATCCTGACCAGCTGCATAACTAAGAAGATATCAGAACACTTAGAGAGTCAGAATATAATGGCTGAACAGCAGAAAGGATGTAAGGAGAAATTAACCATAAATGCCGCAGTTATGGAGCAAGCCTTCAAGAAGCACCGCAACCTATACACAGCCTACATCGATTACCGCAAGGCCTTCGACTCCGTACCTCATAGCTGGCCAATAGAGACCCTGAAGATCTACAAGGTCAATCCGATAGTTACAAACTTCCTATGAGCAACAATGGCGAAATGGAGTACCACCATTAAGGTCGAGAACATCACAACCAGTCCAATCCCTGTTAGAAGAGGAATCTTTCAGGGAGATGCTCGGAACCCACTATGGTTCTGTCTAGCACTCAATCAGCTATCCACCATGATTAACGGCAGCAAATATGGATATAACCTCAAAGAAGGAAGAAAGAACCTGTACACCCTCACCCACCTGATGTATATGGATGACATCTAGCTCTACGCGGCAACCGTAAAGCAACTCCAGATGACAGAAGAATTCACCAAGGACATCAGGATGCAATTTGGTCTACAAAAATGCAACCCCCCACACTGCATCAAGGAAAATTATTTGGCCGAAACTACCAGCTGCTGACTGGTAAACAGATCGAAGGCATGACAGAAGGAGAGACCTACAAATACCTAGGGATGATGCAGGCTGAGCAGTTAGAACACAAGGAAATCAAGAAGTGCCTGACCGTAAAATATCATAAGAGACTCAGAAGACTGCTGAAAGCAAAATTGAACGGAGGGAACACAGTTAAAGCCATAAATACATATGCAGCTTCAGTACTAACATACACATTCGGGGTCATAGATTGGACTAACACAGAGCTAGAAGATATCATGCAAAATACAAGGACAATGATGACCAAGAGTCGCCAGCACCACCCGAAGCCAGCAATGGAGAGAATAACAATACCTCGGAAAGAGGGAGGAAGGGGTCTGACAGACCTGTTGGAGCAATAGAAAACAGCGATAGCTAATCTGAAGGATTACTTCGAGAACAACACAGCACCACTCCACCGTGCCATTAGAAAGATAGATAAGTGGTATACCCCTCTCAGCCTAGGCGAGTAAACCCCTCCCGCCCAGATGGTACAAGAAACGAAGTTAGAAAGATGGGCAAAGAAGACACTCCATGGTAGACACTACAATGACCTCCATCAAGATCACATCGATACAATTACTTCCAATGCATGACTCACAAGCGGGACTCTCTTCCTCGAAATTGAAGGATTCATGCTGGCCATCGAAGACCAGGAAATCAACACCAGAAACTATAGAAAATACATCGCTAAGGAGCCCGGAATGTCAGATTACACATGTCGACGATGCCACCTGGCCTCAGAAACGATTCAACACATCACCGCGGGGTGCAAGGTGTTCACCCTGACTGAGTACACTCATAGAGACGACCAGGTGGCCAGGATAATACATCAGAAGCTAGCGAGGAAATACCAGTTGACCAAAGAAAGTGTACCATACTACAAGTACGAACCTCAGGCAGTACTAGAGACCCGAAACCACAAGCTGTACTGGGACCGCGCCATAATAACGGATAAGACCGTCCAGCACAACTGACCGGACATAACCCTTGTGGACAAGATGGCTACTTACTTGATTGAGATAGCGGTGCCGAACACTAGCAATATCCAGAAAACCCATGAGGGAAAAATTAGGAAGGACACGAATCTGTTACATGAGATCAAGGAGATGTGGCATATGCAAGAAGTATCAACCTTCCCAATCATCGTGTAAACCACCAGTATGGTACCAAAGACTCTACATAGCAGCCTAGCAACAATAGGTCTCCCTGAGAACACCTCTAAGGAACTCCAGAAACACCTCTAAGGAACTCCAGAGATTTCCTCGACTGACAGTAACACCAGACATTACAACCACCCTGTGTACTTGGTAGCAATACTCACGTAGTGGTATCCCCCAATCAGGGAGAAATAATATAAGGACAACAATAATAATAAATAAATAGAAATAAAAATAATAAAATAAATTAAATTGGTTGCACTAGAGTACGAACTCAAGGCAGGAAGCCTTGAGTTCCCACTCTATTGCAGCCAATATGTATATTTATTTAATTTTATTATTTTTATTTCTATTTATTTATTATTATTTTATTTATTTATTTTTTACTTATTTATTACTATTTTCTGACCTGCCGCGTGAAGAACAAATTAAATAAATAAGAAAAAATAATAATTTAATAAAATAAAAAAATATATATTAAAATAAAGAAAAAAAAAATAAATGAAATGAAAATAAATGAATAAATAAACTAGATGCACTAGAGTGGGAACTCCAGACAGAGCATGTGGAAAAAAAAAAAAAAGAAGAAGATTGTGGCATGCGAATATGGAATCCTTAAGTCACTGAAGAGGTATTGTTAAGTGCAGTTTATTGTTAACAACTAAGTAGCTCTGCTTCCTTCGCTCAAAGACTTGGTATGCATAGGATTGGAATGCCTTTAGTTTGTCAGGTTTTTGGAGTAGTGGCTGTGGTTGTTGTTCTGAGATACCTGGCACAGCCTGCAGCAGGGTCCTTCGTAAGTCGTCGTACAACCTGCATTCGAAAAGAAGATGTTTCCAATTTCATGACCTACCGCAGAAACAGCGATCTGTTAGTAGCAAACCCAGCAGATGTAACTTTTCGTTGAGGGACCCGTGTCCGGTAACCAATTAGGAGGATTCCAAGGTGAGCGAAAGCCAGGTCTTTACCGTTTTCGAGGTTGGGAAAGTGACTTCAGGGAGGAATTTTCTGATAACGGAGCCTGTGTTTGAGCTGTTTCATCTAGACTGACAAATGTTGACGAGTTCGTTATAACAGCGAGCTCTTTCTGCTTTGGAGTCAGCATTGAGATTTAGTTCTAAGCCCTGTATCTTCGTTGGTATTTTCTTTTTAATTCTGAAGTTTGCCCTCTGAAGATTTCAAATAGATCAAGCGGCAAAGTTCCAGCTATCACCTGGATGGCAGCTGTAGACATTGTTCGGCATAATCTGTGCATGGCCAGTAGCATAGCACGTTGAATGGAGTTGACCTTGACTTTCATATTTACTCGTTGAACTCGGCGAAACCCGCTCCTGCTGCGTAGGTCACAATGGGGATGAAAACGGCTTTATAATACAGAGATAGCGTTTTGTTGGAAAGTCTCCAGTTGCTCTTGGAGATCCTCATGATGTGCAGCTCTTTTCGTTTTGACCCGTAGGTATTGTAGACCTGTGTGACAATAGGAAGCTGTTTCGCGGAGATTTTGATTTGTGGTGGGCGGCGTAGGTCAAGCTTTGATTTAAAAAACATAATTTTTGTTTTGTTTTGCTGGTACTGATTTGAAGCGTGTTGAGAACCGTCGAGGAGTAGAGATCTCATAGGACAAGATTTGCTTTGTTTTCAAGATCCGAGCGTGATTTCCCAGAAACAACCACAGTCAGATCTTCTGCAAACGCCAAAATTGTGCATCCTTCAAAAGATTTAGAAAGCCAGTTGTGCAGGACCATGGTCCACCCAAAGGGCCCCAGGATAGAATCTTGTGGGCACCCCCAAGAGGTTGTTCTAGTTATCTGCAGAAGATTGGATTTAACCACGACAGTGCGCTCTGTGAAATAGCTCTGGAAGAACTTGAAGAGATGGGAGATATAGTTAGCTAGGCGGAGGCATGCCAAGGCACTGTCCCACCAGGCAGTGTCGAAGGCACCTTCATTGTGGGTGAAGGTGCCTTCGACACAAAACCGAACCTATATTACTACTCTGTGGGTGCCGGTATCAGTAGGGCGCCACTGACAGTCCACATCAGTTCCGTGGCAACTTATTTAGACACCTGACGAAATGGCTCCCATAGATGATGTGGCATCAGAATGAGGGCAAAGGGCAGGGCAAAAATTAATTTTCGGCAAATGCCGTTTTCAGATGGCAATTCAAGCCTGAATGCAACTTTAAATCTGAATACGTAATGGATGGCAGCATAGATCTATTCATCAGTACCGCGTTGAAGGACTGCATACAGAGAAAATTAAAAAAAGAAAACATTCAGCTAGTTTAAAAGACTAGCTTAAATTTGATTTTTTTTTTTTTTTTTTTTTTTTTGAAACTGTCAAAAATGTCAGAGTCATTCGGATATTCAATTACTGTGACCGTGTAAACAGAAATAAGAGAAATTTACGGCAAGGTGTGGATGATTCACTTCCGCGAAACAACAGACGACCACTTGTCGGGGCAAAAGCAAACCATCATCAGCCATTGCAAGGTGAAGGCCTCTCCACCTTTCCAGTTCCTACTGTTTTGTGCAATGGCCATCCATTTACTGCCCACGAACTCTTGAATTTCATCTGTCCATCTCCATTGTTGTCTTCCAGGTTTTCTTTTAACTCCTCTTCGGTACCATTCTGTTAGTTTCTTAGTCCATCTCTCATCATGACTTAGCTATGTGTCCTGCCCAAGTCCATCGAATAGTATAGGTGGCGCCGGACGGTACGGTCACGTATGTACGTTGCTCTCAATAATCATGAATATTAATGTAGTTTTGCCTAAGTGTATACGGTGATTTTAGTGCTGTTATTCTTCTCAAGCGACTCTGAAGAGGAAGACATCAACTTTAAGGCGACCAAGGCTCCCAGATATTTATTATTTGCAGATCTTTTTCATATTGCAGAATCTCATAAGCGGACACTAACAAGCTGTATTATTGCTGACCAGCACTACTTACCGCTGCCAGCTACAGATCAAGGTCAGTTGCCTTAAATGTAAAGTAAAGTGTAAAGTGTGTTCGTGTCAAACGGCACCAGGGGTTTCCCCCATCTCCATGTGGTTTTCTTTGTGGGTGTAACAGATCCAACCAACATATACAGTTCCCCCCAACCTTCTTCCTCCCCTCCCCCACTCTATCTGTAGACGACGCGAGCGCCCTACACACTAAATTTAATCTAGCCCAAAAATAATCTTCGCCCAGTCTCGGCCTGTTTATCCTACGCACTGCCCTACTCGTGCCATATGAATGCATGCACACGTGCTGTATGCAAACATCCAAAGTAATTACGATTGCATGGATGCGTATATATTATGTATCACTGTTGTGTATATGTGCATATATGTGTATATGTACATAAGTTTTTTTTTTTTTTTTTAGGTCCTAGCTGCCGAAATCTCAGGAAATTAAGTGGCAGGATCTGCCAGAGTAAATTTTAGTCTATTGGTGTTTCCTGGTCTGCCTCCACGGGGCGAAGCTGGGGCAACGCTGGGCTCCAGCAGAGGTCCAGCAGCTAAACGACCAGATGAACAACGGTACATGACATTGCACAGGTACAATACCCACACACTTTTAAACCCCTGGCATTCCCAGGAAACTGGTACACCCACAAAGAAAGCAACGCAGAGATGGGGGGAACCCCTGGTGCCGCATGACAACAATATACCTTACACCTTACACCTTACCGCTGCAGCTCTGGGGTCCATCAGGGCATGGCCTTGCTTGAAAGCATTTTTCTTTTTATGGCGACTTCAGCTGCCTTGGATATAATGTTTGTTATTATTTGTTGCAGTTCGTCTGGGTCCTCTCTTATTTCTTGGCCATCCTCTCTGGTTTGCCCTCTTCTATCATGTTGGGCTCTACTAATGAGCTGTTCTCGGTAGAGTTCCCAATTGGCTTTGGAGATTGCAAATCTGTTTAGCATCGTTCTTTCTGTTGCGGTTCTTGCTGTGGTTCTCTGTATCCGGTAGGTGATGGTATGGTGATCCGACGTGGTCCAAGCATTTTGCACCGTCCAGTCGGTCACGTGGGAATCAATATTTCTTGTGGTTAGGGTGATATCAATGGTCGCCTCCCAAAGTGTATTACAGAAGGTTGGGAGGCAGAAAGGTTGATTTTTAACGGTCAGTATTGAGTTAGCCAGGAACTCTTCCAGTCTTTGGCGGTTTCTGGTGCCTTGCCGGTCCGGGGTGGCGCTGTACCAGACTGGGGATCGGCAGTTGACGTCGGCCCCTATTATGATTCTCTGTCCTGCTAGGATAGTTTGGACATCCTGGAGATATGTAATGGCGAAGTCAATCTCGACGCCGGGTCTGCAGTAGAGAGAGACTGCGTATAAGCATGCGACAGAGCTGATTATATGAGCACATGCTGCCCATAGCGTGCATAACTGCGGGATCTTGGTTACTGTAATTTCTGGGTTGCGGACTCTAATTGCTACCCACGGCGTATCTTTGTCACTCTGTACTATTTTAAACCTGAGCCGGTATCCCCTAACCTTCTTCATGTGAGTGTAGGGCTCTTGAATAAGGATGAGATCAGCACTGTCTTCTTCTGCTTTTAAGCATACTTGGGCAACTACTGCCTTCGCACGTTGCGCATTTATTTGGTGAATCTTTAGCAATCCATCTTTATATATTTTACGTTCTGTACCCATAATCGGTTCTGAGTTGATATATACACTTGAACTTTTGATATGTCGGACATTTGGATCTCTTATGGAATGCGTATGATCTAGCCTTAGTAGCTTGCAGTTAACGCATACGGGGTCTTTTGCTTTGTTTAGGCAGCTACTGAAGTTGTGCCCCTTTTCGGAGCAGTGGCCGCAGGTTGGTTCCATTTGATTACATGTGTGTGTCGTGTTCCCATATTTGCAGCATCTAAAACACTTTACTATAGCTACGTGTTCTCTGTACCTGTGGCTACTCCACTCTAAATTGATCGCTGTTCCCGCAGGACTTGCCAGGCCTCTGGGGCCAGCTCCACTGTCCAGTTACAGTTTCCGCTGCTTCTAGCCCTTGTTTTATACATGGACATTACCATTAGCTTTTCATCCCTCTATGGTAGTCCTCTCTGTAGGTTTTTCCTATAGATTTTCCCGGTTAGAGTCTCTGGGGTGATGTCTTAGTCCACGTCAAATATTATGACAGATGGCCCTTTTCTTCTTAGGGTTTCCGCAGTAAGGCCCAAAGTTGAGATCTTTGCATTGGACATGATTATTTCCGCTTCTTCCTTAGTCTCTGTTTCTATTACAATCCCTGGGTTTCTCGTTTTCCTTATTGCTTTAATTCGGGTAGTTCAGAGGTCTTTCCGCAGGTTTTCCATTACCTTCTTCTTTATTTCTTCTCTTGTATGTTCATCTTGTCCTGTTGACTTTAGGATGACTATGTTGGGTGTTGGTAGGAGTGTTCTTCTCGGGTACACTGCTGCAGGTTTGGCGGCATGTTCATTTATGTTTGCAGTGGTAGTTTTGCTCCTCAGCGCTTCTGAGGAGGTCTGGGCGCGCTGTGACATTTCTCTTGCCCCGCCTTGCAGGTATGCCTCTAATGTGGCATTTAATTTTTCGTTCTCTATATGGGTTTTGTACAGGATAGTTTCCAGTTTTGTCCACAGTGAGACAATGTCTGCTCGAATCGTTGTTATCACTCGATTGTTCTGCTTTGCGAAAATTTCCTCCAGGGCAGACCTGAGTATGAGAATTTGGTCTGGTATGGGCCTGCCCTGGTAAGGTCAGGTCTAGGGTTTGCGTTTCTTCATTCATCTCAGTCAGTTGGTTTTGTTGTTCCAAATTACTTTTTCTCGGGTCAGATTGCGACCTGGTTTCCCGTTCGAATTTCAGGACGCCCGGTTTCTTGTTCTCTTTTTTTTAAGTGGGGCCGGCTTTTGTTTCTCATTGTCGTCCCTATTGCCATCAATCAGGATGGGTTCAGGTTCTTTCCCGATGTTTTCCTCGGTTTGGTTGGGGTCTTCCGATGGCATTTCTGGCCAGGTCAGAAAATCGGCGTATTCGGATTAGCGGAATTCTGTTCACATATTCTTGTAGCTGATTTAAAAAGACGAAGTTTGGTGGGTCACACATGTTCGTGCATTGTATAGTTGTCACACAATACCCTGGCAACGATTTGAGCTATCCCACGGTCACGTAAGGGGGGGGGAATCCAAGTGTTAAAATGCCCCTAGAGCAGTGGGATTACCTCCGTATGCGTGTTCCTGGGGGCACCGAAGATTATGGTGACATCTAAAATGTGGAAAAATGCACGTGGGAGAAGATTCCACAGCATCATGGAAAGTTTATGGCGGGGGGAGTCACTAAAACATAATTCATTGTCTTTTTAAACACAGTTGTAAGCAAAGCTTGTTGGAACAGTTTTTGCTCTGGATATATTACAGATCGTGGCACGCTCCCCAGTCAAGTACAAAGTACCAACGTGGCCTCCGCGTTAAAATCGGTGCCTCTCTATATCCCTGCTGCCAGAAGTTCAAAAGTTCCTTACCTAGAGAGTCCACTGTAGTTTATAAATCACTGGATACACTTTTCCTGAAATAAAAGCACTAAGAACTCATAATTTAATCCAAAAATCACGGAGTGATGTTTTAGCGTGGCAGTAACAAATATCAGATATATTAGATCTTCAGTTTGTAAGGCTGACTACGTTAAAATTAAATGCATCTCTTTTATTATATACGTTTACGTCTATATTATTATTATGGAATATTTCTATATGAAGATCCAAGTAATTTGCTATAGTATCGGAACTATTAGATTTTTCCAATACAAGTTCTACTGGATATAATTTACTGTAATCCTGGACAAAATGTGGACAATTAAAAACACATACAGTGAAACTTCTCCTAACGGACACCTCTCGTTAACGGACATCTCTCTACAACGGACATTTTCAAATTCCCCAACTCACCTCCATTGGTTTTAACGTGTTTGCAGCTTCTGTCTAGCGGACATTCTCTGTAACGGACGCGGACAGGCAATCTGCACTGTTTCGTTTAGATTAGCACTTAATTTGATCTCCCCATAACGGACAGCGGGCGAGCTCACGGCCCTTTTTCTAGGAACGTTTCTTCCACGTATTGCCTCAATCGTGTGTTTATTTTCTATTTCCGATTCTCTGAATTTTATCAAGGTTTACGTCGCGGTTCTAAACCCTTTTTCAAGAATTTTAAGGCACGTGTAAAACTTCTGATGAATTCGGTGTGTGCAGGGAGGGGGGAATATGGTCGGCCTTTCGTCTTTTCAGTTTCAGTTTGGTTCAGTGTCGTGTGAAGTGCACAATGTCTTCTCGTAAACATTTAACTTTAAAAGATAGTCGAACTCATTAATGCGTATGATCGGCAATAAAATAGTGTTCGCAATCTCGCTGTAAAATTCAAAATCGGGAAGACGCAGGTAAGCGACATCCTAAAGAAAAAAACATGAACTGCTCAAACAATTTTGGCAACACGTAAATGATCAGGTTCAAAAATCATTCCCGAAAACTGTTGGACTTCAAATTTGTCGCGCACGTGCTAAAAAAATCCCCATTAATTGGCCTATTATTAGGGAAAAGGCTTTGGTGGTTGCGAAATCTATGGGAGAAAATGAGTTCTGTGGGATGGCTAGACAAGTTCAAAACTCGGCATAAAATTTCTTGGAAAACCGTAAGGGGTGAAGGTGGATCTGTTGATACTGGGGTTGTAACAGAGTGGACCGCCAAATTGGAAGAGTTATGTCGTGATTTTGAAGCTAAGGATATTTACAACTGTGATGAAACAGGGTTGTTTTTTTAAAGCTCTTCCTGAAAACACAATGAGTCTAAAAAACGAAAATGCCAGGGCGGAAAAATTTCTAAGGAACGCTTGACTGTACTATTGTGTACAAATATGTTGGGAGACTTTGAACAACCTCTTGTTATAGGAAACCCACAAAATCCTCGTTGTTTCAAGGGCATAAAGTTGAATCTTTTGGATGTTGACTGGAAGTCTAATAAAAAAGCGTGGATGACACGAGATATCATGAGCGAATGGATAAGTCACTTTAACCAAAACATGATTCGTCAAAACAGAAAAATTATTCTTTTCATGGATAATGCTGCATTTCACCCGCACATTGAATTGTCTAACATTCAAATCGTTTTTCTGCCACCAAACACACCTGCAGAGTGTCAGCCCTTGGATCAAGGGATAATAAAAAATTTTAAACTTTACTACAGAAAACGTGTTTTAAGACATCTCATTGCAAACATGAACGATGTAACATGTGCGAGTGACCTTGCAAAGAAAATCAGCATCCTAGATGCGATTCAATGGATTTCCTCTTCAGTAAACGCAATTAGAAAACAAACTGTCGTGAACTGTTTTGTAAAGTGTGACTTCTCAAACGCAAAAATTGAAGTTGTGAACAGCAATGTGGAGCACCAAGAAGAACAAGAACTTCAACATCTATTGATAATGTACGATACTTCAGCTACAAGTGACCCTGGTTACAAAGATATAGACTCAAACCTCAGTACAGAAGATGGTGCTCTAAATATCAACGATATTATCATCGATATTTTTCAAGAAGTTCCTCATGAGGATGAAGAAATGGAAGGAGGTCATTCTGTCGAAGAACATATTAACGACGAACCACCGATGAAAATAGAAGAAGCACTCATACAAATCAATCGTTTAAAAATGTTTTTCGCCGCTGAAGAAGATACTGAAGGACTTTCGTTGGTTTCTTCACTCCAAACAAATGTTGAAAACTAAATTATCAGCCGGAAGAAGGTGCAGAAGAAAATAAGTGATTACTGTATGTATTTTTCTTAAGATAAAGTCATAATATGCATAGCACAATTGTATGTATATTATTTACAAAAGTATTGTGCAAAATCTGTATATAATTTAATTTAATTTTACATTAAAGGTTTAACGATTTTTCTTTCTTTCTTTCTTTTTTTTTCTCCCTCAGACTTCTTGTTAGCGGACACTTCTCTCTAACGGACACTTCTCTCTAACGGACACATTTTCGTTCCCCGTGGCTGTCCGTTAAAGGGAAGTTTCACTGCATCTACGTATCTATATATAAGTAGGTTATCTTGGAATTCTCTTTCTGTATAATGTAGATAAAGGTTTGCGATTATGCTTGATGCTGGACTTCCCATAGGGGTGCCAGTCACTTGTATGTATAATGATGTTCCGTCATTATTAAAGATGCATAATTTTATCAGAGAATCCCAATAGGTTAAATCAACCTTTATAGCATTTTTATTTTCTAAATATAGTTTCTGGAGGACGACTTTTAAGTTATCAAGATTAATGCTCGTAAATAGACTGTTAAAGTCAAATGTTTGTATTTGATGAATATTGTTATTTTTTGGAGCATTTATAATAGGTAAGTTATTATTTATTATAATAGTTTTATTTAATTTATTTAATATAATTTTAAGTAACTTTTCTAACGTTTTTCCGGGAAATTTAGCATAACTATCTCTACATGATATTATGAATCTAAAAGCAATCGGTGTTTTATGAAATTTGGGTATGTCATATATAAATGGATATTTTAGGTTATTATACTTTAACTTTAATTTTTTATGCAATGCAATTAATTTTTTGATTATTATATTAGAGGAAGTGTTATCTGTTTATATGTATGGCTAGACTGTAGTTCATTTTTTAAAATTTCTATATAATATGATTTACATATGATTGCATAATTGCAAGCAGCTTTGTCAACGGGAGTAATTACAAAATGTTCATGTATATCTTTGAGCTGCCTTTTTATTAATTTGGTATTATATAGATTATCCTGTATGAATTTCAATTGATTATATTTGTTAGATATGATATTAAGCATTGTAAATAACCACATGTGGTGTGCTTCAACCGGTATGTTATGGTTGTATGCTGATCTTATGCAGTATTTAAGTAAATCTAGATATAACAATTTTTTAAAGTTAGATTTATTAATAGGTAGATTAGGTCGAAATTTAAAACCCAGTGATAAAAAATCTCTAAGTTCGGGATATGGGATTATATCTAAATTGCCGGTTATAATGTGATCATGGTTAGGTTCCACGTATCTATGAAATGAAGGTTTGTGGCAAACACATGTATCCTGTCCGATGTTAATATTGTGAAGGTTTGTAGCTATTGTTTTATAGTTACACGCTTTAAGACCAAATGGTCTAGAACGGTGTTTCCCAACGTGGGTCCCACGCCCCACATGGGGGAAATTTGATTGTTCAGGGGGGCAATTCAAAAATATGATGGGCAAGAAAAATGGCTGCTTAAAATTGATGAAAGATGAGAATCCAGAAATACTTCTTGTGCATTGTTGTTATTCATAGGGAAAACTTGGTAGCTAAAAATATTTCGCCTGTTCTTAATGAAGTACTAAAATCAGTTAAAGTGTGTCAATGCTATTAAAGCTAATGCCAAATGTGAGTGTCTCTTCAAGCTTTTTTGTGAAGAACAAAATGCAGACCATGTGAGACTTTTTACTTCACGCTGAAGTAAGGTGGCTCTCGAAAGGGAACTGCTTGAAAAGATTTATGGAACTATTTGATACTATTAGTGGCATTTTAAGTGACAAACCTGAAATGAAGCATCTGTTAACGGTCGATGGTAAAGCATTTGTGAGTTATTTAGCAATATCTTTGAAAAATTAAATATATTAAATAAATAACTTCGAGGAACAAATAAAACTCTCGTCGATGCAAAAGCAAAGATATTTGGTTTCATTACATTTATTGAATTATGTCAAAAATATATTTGTAACAAAAATTTTGAACAGTTTCGTTGGCTGCAAAAATATGAAGTGGCTGATACCGCTGTACTTCTTATTGTCAATCATCTGATAATTCTGTCCGCTGATTTAAAAGAAAGGTTTTCTGATTTAAAACAAATTGATTTTCCAACCTAGATGATGCAACCAATGTTAGTGGATTTGTCTGATGTATCAACGCAGTACCAAGAAGAACTCTCAGAAATGCAAAATGATGAGTCAGTTAAAACTTTATTCAATATAAAAGGAGCGATGGCATGGCTTTGGGATGAAACAGAAATTAAATACCCAAATTTAACAACCAACTTTGCGAGAGAGCTATTGTTACCTTTTTCCATCTTCATATTTAGCTGAATGTGGATTTAGTGCCATAAATGATTTGTTACTAAAGAAAAGAAATCGACTGGATATCCCAAAACGGGGAGACTTGAGACTGAAGCTGACTAAATTGGAGCCCAATATAAAATCTCTCTGCGGCAAGCATCAAGCACAAGGGTCTCACTAAATTTAGTCCACTCATCTAGAAGTGACCTTCACATGGAATGTTGAAATTATTAAACAATTAAATAATAATTACTAAAAATTAAAATATTATAGAAAAATCTTTCATATAAATTATTTTGTACTTGAATTTTAGTTGTCTATTATATGTTGTGAAAATTTACTTGCTGTTTTTTTCTTAATAATTTCCTAATAATTTCTTCCTAAAACCTAAGTCTTGTGTCCTGAACAAGTTGTAATTAGGTTTCATTTAGGGAATAATGCAATTTTTGAATATAAAAAATATGTATATCGGTGTTTCCCAACGTTACATAGGGGGCATCAGAATTTTAGAAAGACTTAGGTGGGGCACGGTAAAAAAAAAGTTGGGAAACACCGGTCTAGAATATCTAAATCTGATATTAATATGTAAGTTATTAATAGGCAGCAAGTCATTACGTAAATTAATAGTTTTATGTATATCTAAATATATGCTTACATTTATATTTTACTTATATTTCTTACCTTTGATTCTAATATTTCTAAATTTTCTTAACTTTTATTATCATCATTCGATTTATTTATATTCGATTTATATTTGGCCTATACTGGTTTATATTTGGTTTAGATTTAAATTACTTAGCATATATTGATCATCACAGAAACAGAGAACCTCTTGTCGTTTTTTGCCTTCATTCTGGGTGGTTGGCCCCAGTTGAAGTAATCTAGATTGTGGGTAAAAAGCGATAATATATATATATATATTTTTTTTTTGTTTGAATATATATATATATATATATATATATATATATTCAAGTGTTTATTAGCTATTATTTTATGATAATTCTAACTGTAATTGTTCGAAAATATTTGCCTATCTTGCGCAGACTGCAAAATAGAGCTAGTAAGTAAATTTTTCGTATTGACTTTTCTAAGTGTAGGTTGTTTCCATAAGCAGTCCATGTCTGGCTATATAGCTAATGGGAGGCGAAGTTGGGAAAGTACTTAGGATAGCAATACACACTCCTGCCCTTGTATTGCACTAATAGCTCAGAGTGTTGAAGAATTTTTGGGGAAGGACATTGAATAGAATATGATTGTAGAAACTACAGTTGGTACTCAGGAATTCCGGGGGCGCAAGTTCCCGTCCGCAATAGTAACGGCCCTGGATTAGGTAGGTATTTGCAATTTGGAAAGAGTTGTCTTTGTCTCTCTGTATAGTTATGTGAACTCTAATGTTCAAAATAACCACAAGCTATTAACAATAATATACTCACTAGCCATAAGAGCTCAATTTTTAAATTAAAAAATATTAACCATTAAAATTACGTTCTGAATTGTATTAAACATAAAAATTAAACGTAAAAATTATCATTAAATTAGAAATTAGTAGGTAACTGGCAGATATATGTGAAATGGTATCTCTTCAGGATGCCACACCGTTTCACAATTTCAGTATATGTACTCAAATAGTCCATATATGCCATCATTAACGTTTCAATAGTTTCCTGTCCATATAATTTAGTGTTAGGGCGAAACGTTTAAAAACGTGGATCAAAATGTGTTGTACAGAAATGATGTGTCTAACTTGCGAAATTCTGCAAAGAATTTCACAAGATAGGCAAGTATTTTCGAACAATTACAATTAGAATTAATATAAAATAATAGCTAATAAACCACTTGGATATACATACATACTGAGTGTTCTTTCTTTGCAGAATTTCGCAAGTTAGACACATCACTTCTGTACAACACATTTTGATAGCTAGTTGTAGGGGAAACAAGCGCATATTACTTGGGTTAGTAAAAACACATATACATTATATGATTTCTAAGGCAACTTAGTGTGGTAGAGGTTTCTTCGCGATTTTGGCACGCATAGGATTTTCATGGTATAAAAGATAACAATGAGCAAATGCTGCATAGGTATTCGCGCAGAATAAAAAGTACCGTACAGCCCGTTTCGGCACTTGGAGGGTGGTGCTCTAGATAATCCAATACAAGAGCCAACGGATGCGGGTTTCTGTCGTAATTTGCAACGCCAGGAATATTGTAATATCCCGAATCTTAGCCACATTTTGACGAAAGATTTAAAATTTAGAAAATGTACCAATAAAAGATGCATGACGTGCCCGGCCAGGGCCAATGAACCAGCTGAAACGGAAAACAACCATGAATATATTCCATTCTGCAAAACAGAAAACACAATTTATTTATTAACATGTAAAGTGTGTGAAGCGCAATACATCGGACAAACACAGAATTCAATACACATTAGGATGAATGGACAGATCAGATTGCAATAACAATAAAAAATATGAAACAAACATTGAGCTGATACATTTCAACAAGCACTAATTTGACAATGCGAGCATAAAGATCTTATCTATCATCGAATCAACCTGGCAAAGGGAAACCTTAGAAGAAATATTTATGTTGCCAAAGACCCTTTATCCATACGGATTGAATAACCGGTTCAACAACACACATATAGTGAGTAGTGGCCACATGACTACACCTAGATGTATTGCAAATATTTTTAACAGCGTGGACATAAGAAAAGCACAGAATAAATCTCATAATAAGAGGCAATGGGAAAATTAAAAACGGATATATGAATTTTAGGAAAATGTTATTGGAGTGGGACCAAGAAGCGATTCACATCAGATCAATCAAGATACAAGTACAGTATTTAGTACAGTACAAGATCAATCAAGATACAAGTACAGCCTAAAACACAGTAAATTAAAAGCCCTAATTAGATTTACCAACTCAGAGAAAGTGAAGAATTTACATCTAACCAACCTTATTATGGATATAGGAAAATACAGACTCAAAAACACAGAAGATGCAACACAAAGCATGGAATACTGTAGAGTAAAATTCTTAGATAAAAGATTTGACCAATTGAGATAGATAAATATTTTCGAAAAATACCAAAGTTTATTACCACCACTAAAACCGTGGGTTATCATTATTCCTATATATAACCTCCAACCTACCATTGGATTAAAAATCTGCAATTATAAAGCCATAGCAAAAGAACAGCACAAAACTGTTACTGCAACTATACCAGGTACAAAAGGTTTATAAATGCAGACCATAAAAATGTTCTCACAGGAAATTTAGAAATAATTCAAGATAAAGATTTAAGGAACCTCATGGAAAAGGGATTTAAATATAGACCCAACTACTAGAATAATTGGAAGAAAGTAAGAAAACAGGTATACTCTGACCTATTAAAGTTCAGTTACAAGCTATCTATCAAATATGAAGTACCGATCGAAGAATTCAACGGTTGGATTAGAGATGTACTGGATGACAGCACAAACCTCATCAAAAACACCGAACAAACGGCAACAATTAGTTTTGCAAACATAAATAGAAAAATTAAAGAACTACAAAATAAATTCATAATTACTAGAGTGGATAAAGCCACCAACAACTTTGCTTTTATACGTATAAAATTCTATGCTGAGACAGTAAAAAATAAAACAACCATAAGCAACACATACAAGAAAATTAGTATTAATATGAGAAGCACATTGAATAAGATACTAGCATTACATAAAAAAATAAAAGTTAGATATATATGATATATATATATATGATACCCAAATTCCATAAAAAAACAGTTAGCTTCAGATTTATTACAAGCGGAAGAAATTGCTACACCAGTGCCAGTAAGTTCGAAAAAATACTAAAAGAAATATGCTTGAACATTGAAGAAACTTGGATTATAAATAGTAAGGCCGAAGTGATACAGTATACAGGGTGTCTCAACAATATTGGTACAAACGTTTAGGGGAGGTAAGTAACATCTAAAGGAATGTGAATCGCATAGGAACCCATAACCAGAAACGTCACGGGAAAGTAGTAGCAGAGGCACAAAAAGCAGAAATGACACAAGACAGTAATTAGTGGCAAATATTTATTTGACATAATATTAACAATGAAGTACGAGATGGATGCATTTCATGATGTTATAACAGATGCTCAAAGGTTCCACCATGAGACACGATGCATGTGTGACATCGACGCAGCATGGATTGGCGGACACGGTCGAACACACCTGGAGTTTCTTTGACAGTAGCAGCAGCGCAGACGAGTCTCGCCACGAGATCCATTTCCATCTCCACACGCGATTCATACACGATAGATTTGAGGGCCCCCCACAGAAAGGAATCAAGGCTAGATAAATCAGGTGAGCATGGGGGCCAGGCAACGGGCCCACCACGGCCAATCCACCGACGCACAAAACGACTGTTCAAATGGTCACGAACACACCTTCCATAATGGGCAGGCGCCCTGTCATGTTGAAACCAAATGTTGCGTCTCACATTTGCTGGAACATCGTCAAGTTCCCTGGTAGAACTTGTTCAAGATCCGATATTTAGCGAAGTTCATGCGGGATGGTAACAGGTATGGGCCGACTAAGCAGTCACTGACCATACCTGCCCACACATTTATTGCGAAGCGATGTTGTGCCGCATGAGGGCGCACACTGTGTGGACCCTCTGCTAATCCATACACTAGGTGCATGTCTGCCAGCTCACAGTTCGTATATTGATGCATGCTCTTCGTGCGGCGACTACTGCTTGAATGCGTAAACCAGAAATTTTCCCTCTCGCGAACTGATGAACAGCGCCGTGCGACTTACGGTGACCTTTCCGGTTATGGGTTCCTATGCGATTCACATTCCTTTAGATGTTACCTACCTCTCCTAAACGTTTGTACCAATATTTTTGAGAGACCCAGTATAAAAGAACATCAAAATAGAAACACATGACTTCTCCAACCTATTTACATTTTTTCCATTCCATTTATTTGTACGCATAAATTATTACATTTATATACAAAAGTTACAAAATATATATACACTTTTATACACATTAACATTCTCGTTATACATATATAAAATACTATATTATATATGATCTCCTGGTGCATAGCATTGGTGTACCCCAGAATCAAGGGTTGCTCCTAGGCAAAAGCCCATCTCCACCTAGTTCATCTGTACAGCCATAGAACCTCTACGAAGTTGGCTTAAAAACATGTGTTCTGCATTATGACATGGCCGATACAAGGCAGCTGCTACCTGGTGCCCTTCTCTAGGCCCGGGTTTACATTGTCTGTTTGTGCCGAATGCAAACGTCCCGCACCTACCGGAGGTAGTGCAATAGAGGTGGGTGCCTATCTCGCTTCCTGAACTTGGAGAGAGCGAATAATTAAATAAAATAAAAAGTGAATCACTAGTGGAGAAAATTCCACAAATTATCCTCAGTCCACCTGAAACTATTATATTAATTATTAATTAATATAATTAATATAAACAGATATATACAACACTTGTTTTAAATGTGCTCAGCCATAGTTTTCCAACCTATTTACAGCAATTCCTTAAGACAAAGTCAAAACAGTATTTGGCACGTACTTTAGAGCGCATGAGGAAAAATTAAAAATAAAAATAAACAATAACGAATGGGCAGTATATACAGAATTCTGCCTATTCAACAATTACATATACGATGGCAAATACATACCGTATTTCCCCATGTATAAGACGCCCCTTAATTTTGGGGCCCGAAATTTGAAAAAAAAAATGTATTACATAAAGTTATTTTAACTCAAGTTTTATTCATCATAAAATTCATACAACTCATCACTGTCAAAACTCCTCATCTGTGTCTGATGACGAATCACTGTCTTCATATATTCCCTCGTCCTCAGTTCCATCTATGGCATTTTAAATGCTACACTTCTTAAATTACTTGACAACGATCTCAATCTTAATATTATCCCAGGATCTTTTCACCCAGGCACAAACTTCTCCTATAGTTGGTTTCTTCACTATTCCTGCTGGTGTCAAATTGTCCCCAGAGACTTCATCCATTGGTTCCATTCGTCTCTCATGTCAGCTTTGAAGGGTTTGTTAATGCTGACATCAAGTGGTTGGAGCTGGGATGTCAAGGTATGACGGCAAGTTTTGTTTTTTGCTCTTCAACAATCTTTGTATTTTTTGTTATGTGTGCCCTGAACTGATCAAGCACCAATAGGGCAGGTTTGCGTAAGAGCCCACCTGGTCTCCTGCTCCAAACTTTCAAACCAGATCTTCATCCCATCCTGATCCATCCAACCCTTGTCATGAACGTGGACAATCACTCCTCGAGGAATGTCTTCTTTTGGCATTGTTTTGCGTTTGAAAATCAGCATAGGAGGCAGCTTGATTCCGTCGACACAACAAGCTAGAAAAACTGTATAATGGCTCTTTTCATGTCCACTTGTCTCCACAGTTACAGTTTTCACCCCCTTCTTATCAACAGTTCTGTTACTTGGGACATCAAATTGAAGGGGGACTTTGTCCATATTTGCAATCTATCCCAACTCAAACTGATATGTCTTCCGACATTGAATGACAAAACGATGAAATTCAAGGACCTTCTGCTCATAGCTTTCAGGCATCTTTTGGGCAAGTCTGGTGCGTGTACGCATGCTTAGTCCATTCCGTTTCATGAACCTGATGCATCAATTGTGTCCTCCTTTGAAATCAGTAACTTCTTTTTCATCAGCAATTCTTCTTGCCTCATGCAATCATCTTTTTGGACACAGGAATTCCAATTGCCCTTTGCTCCTCAATCCATATCTTCAATTCCCTCTCTAGATCAGGCCATTTTGCTGACTTGCCTCTAATGGCCTTCTTCTGCCGTGGCGTTGTCAGTAGGATTTCTTCTTCCCGTAGCCAGTCTCGGATTGTTTTCTCAGTTGAAGAAGGACCAAACTTACGTTCAGCAGCACGATTTCCATTTACTTTTGCAAACTGGATCACTTTTAACTTGAATTCAGCACTGTACGAAAATATTTTCTGAGCCATTTCTGGGCAGACCGTGACAAAACGTAACCTAATATACTGGTAACAAATGCGAAACAATGAGCGCGAAGACAACAAGCGCGAAAAAGCGGGAAATGCAAGTAAAAAAAAAATCTACAACCACTGTATAAGACGCACCCAGTTTTTAGACCCCAAATTTTTCGAAAAAAGGTTCGTCTTATACATGGGGAAATACGGCGTCACAATGGGATCAAAATTCTTAGTTTTGGCAGTGAACCTTTTTCTACACCACTAAGAAAGTGAATAAAACTAAAAGAAGAATAACAAAATCAAGACAATAAAGATACATTGACGACATGATTTCCTTTGACGGCAACTTAGAAGAGGTCAAAAAGGATATCTATCCTAATGATCTAACCTTAACAAAAATAAACAGAGACAACACAAAGGTAACATTTCTCGACCTAAATATAAATATTAAGGCGATTAACCAGATAGAAATAGGAATTTACGATAAAAGACAAGAGTATAATTTCGAAATAATACACCTTAGCCATTGGAGTTCAAACATACCAATTAAAATTTAAAGAAACATAATTACCTCATAAGCGATAAGAATAATTAGAATTTGTAATAACAGTAGACTTAAATTGGACGCGCTCAAGACTTTAAAAAATAAGCTTACTAAGAATAATATTCCGGACCCGGACAGGTTTATTGATAAAAACTTAAGTAAAGTAATTAAAAATAACACAATATGGGTAGAATAGCAAACATTGACAGAACCATTTTGTATATAGTTTGTATATATTTATGTAAATAAAGTTAATCTCTGCCAACATGGGTTGTACACTCCCTCTAGCGTGTATAGAAAATACCCTCCGGAAGGGCAGCTTCATGGTGTCTTATTTCTTTGTTGTGTTTAGTTTAATCTTAGTAAGTTTGGTTTATTTCGTTTTTTTTTTTGTTTTTTTTTGTTCGAACATTATTGTAGAGTGCCTTTACCACATTGGTAGGTCTTGGACCGTGAGAGGTCGCCACATTTGCCCTTGATTAGGGCGGCAAACTTAAACAATCATTCTAACTTTTTGTTCGGTTTGTCAGGTGCGGATTGGTAAGTCCTGGCAGGAAGTTAATTGATAATAGGTCCTTTCGTTTTAATTATAACTGAAGCTGCCGTCAACAACTTAAAGGTATAGGTAACGTAACGTGGATGCTACAGTTTCCTGTACATAAAATAAATCCACGTTTTTAAACGTTTGGCCCTAACACTAAATTATATGGACAGGAAACTATTGAAACTTTAATGGTGGCATATATGGACTATTTGAGTACATATACTGAAATTGTGAAACGGTGTGGCATCCTGAAGAGATTTCACATATATCTGCCAGTTACCTACTAATTTCTAATTTTAACGTTTAATTTTTATGTTTAATACAATTCAGAATGTAAAATAAATAAGATTTTCTGTTTATACTCCGGGACGACCAAACGGTCAGAGGAGTTTACAAGATACACAGAATACAAGAAACAGCACCGTATTCAGCAGTAATGGGCTTGAACCCCGGTCACTCAATGCACGTGTATTTATGCACCCGCGCGCCTGACCACTAGGCTACGGCTTTAATGGTTAATATTTTTAATTTAAAAATTGAGCTCTTAAGGCTAGTGAGTATATTATTGTTTGTATATTGAGTATATTGATAGTGAGTAGTGAGTATATTAATAGTTTGTGGTTATTTTAAACATTAGAGTTCACATAACTATACAGAGAGACAAAGACAACTCTTTCCAAATTGCAAATACCTACCCTACCTAATCCAGGGCCGTTACTATTGCAGACGGGAACTTGCTCCCCCGGAATTCCTGAGTACCAACTGTAGTTTCTACAATCATATTCTATTCAATGTCCTTCCCCTAAAATTCTTCAGCACTCTGAGCTATTAGTGCAATACGAGGGCAGGAGTGTCTCTTGCTATCCTAAGTACTTTCCTAACCTTGCTTCTCATTAGCTATATAGCCAGACATGGACTGCTTATGGAAACAATCTACACTTAGAAAAGTCAATACAAAAAAAAAAAAAAAAAAAAATATATATATATATATATATATATATATATATAATCAAATTAATCCAAAAATTAAATAGAGAAATAAAAATTACTGAAATATATTAAAATAAATAAGAAAAATAATAGAAAAGCTAACATCAGTGGCAGCAGAAAAACGGAATCCACTACATGTTGCGTATAATAACTAAATTAAAACAGGATATTGCCAGTAGCATGGCAGACCAGTAGAGTGAAATGAACTGAACCAAATAAAATAACAATAACAGAAAAATTCTTCTTTACCCCCCCCCCCCTATATTTTTCTGTTATTGTTATTTTATTTGGTTCAGTTCATTTTCACTCTACTGGCAATATTCTATTTTAATTTAGCTATATTAAATGCATTTTGGTCCTAGAGGGCGCTCCACAACAACAAGCCTAGCTGACACCATTGTACGCATCCAAACTGCGTTTCAAGATAAGGCACAATGCGATGTATTTTATTTTGACATAAAAGGTGCTTTCGACAACATAGATCTCAAAAAAGCTTTTCAAATACTAAAAAATCATTTTCTCGTTGACACAATGATTATTTCCTATCTTCAATACAGCCTAAATCGCAGACTTCTCCTCTTCCCCCCTAGTACTGACAATATTCTTGTCACAACCTCAACAGGCATTCCCCAAGGAACCGGTCTCTCCAGTACTATATATTCAGCATCTCTTCAACCACTTCTACGAGAAAATCCAAATCTACTGGCATATGCCGATGATTTAAAGTTATTTATAATCTCCAAAGCCAGTGATGATATTCGCAAAGTTATCAATGATGCGAATTCACAGATTTGTGAAATCATCGAGTACCTGAAAGATCTCAATCTGAATATAAATGCAAGCAAATCTGCTCAAATTACTTATTCCCTTCAGAAACAACCCAACCACATAGAAATAAAAATTGCAGATGTCCCAATCCCAAATGTTTACGCTCACAAAGACCTTGGAGTTGTTTTTGATAAAAATCTCTCCTTTAATGCCCACTATTTATATGTTGCTCAAAAAATTCAAAAAGCTAAATGGTTAATCAAACAAGAAACAGCAGCGATTCAAGACAGAAAAACAGTCATTAAGCATGTTCAAAGATGCATCTTTCCCATTCTGTCCTATGCTTCCGAAATCTGGTCTGGTGCTCCTCAAGTAACCGTCAAGAAATTCCTTGCCCTAGAATATTGGGTTCTTAGATGGCTCAATAGTAAGTTTCGTTTTCCCCATACAATATCCAGGCAAACCTAAAAACAAAGCCTCTGCAACAGATGATCAACGAGTCTGGAGTCATGCTTCTTGCAAAGTTAATCACCTCTGCATGCGAGTCACCAAACTTAGCCAATATAATAGCTATCCCCAACAGGTAAAATTCAAGAAACCAGCAATTCAAATCCAACCTCTCCAGGCTCAAACAAATGGACAGAATGTTCCCCAATGCATCTCTTCACCTCATAAATCATCACAACATTGATTGCAACAGGTTAATCAACTCTGAAGCCTACAGGAGTCAGATCTCCGATAAAATGAAGAAAAATAATCCAACCCAGTAATTGCAACTGAAAGCCTAATATCCTGTTCTGCAATTTTTTTTTTAAATTCATAACTGTTCTGCAATTTTTAAATTCATAACTAAAATTCCTAGGCATTGTTAATATCTATATAAAATCTGGTATGTACATATACTCGATTATTTTATTCATTCCCGTTATATTTTTACCTGCCCCTAGCGATGTGCTGTGTGATGGGCTTGCTGTATTTGCAATAAATGAATATGTATTTATTTATTTATTTATACACATTCACCATATCTATTTCACTTACTCCTGGATACAATTGTGTTTCTTATATTAACAATCAATATGCTACTTTCATCATTATATTCTGTGTTCTCACCATTCTGTTACAATACACTGAAGACCAATCTTAACTTTCCTAAAGTCTCTATTTGTTATTAGTCTGTTATTATTTGTTATTATTATGAAGTTATTATTATTATTTGTTATTATTCGTTATTATTATGAAGTTATTATTATTATTTGTTATTATTTGTTATTATTATGAAGTTATTATTATTATTTGTTATTATTTGTTATTATTATGAAGAAAAATCTATTTGTTATTATTATGAAGTTATTATTATTATTTGTTATTATTATGAAGAAAAATCTATTTGTTATTATTATGAAGAAAAATCTATTTATTATTATTATGAAGAAAAATCTATTTATTATTATTATGAAGAAAAATAATCCAACCCAGTAATTGCAACTGAAAGCCAAATGTCCTGTTCTGCAATTTTTTTTAAATTCATAACTGTTCTGCAATTTTTAAATTCATAACTAAAGTTCCTAGGCATTGTTAATATCTATATAAAATCTGCTATGTACATATACTCGATTATTTTATTCATTCCCGTTGTATTTTTACCTGCCCCTAGCCATGTGCTGTGATGGGTTTGCTGTATTTGCAATAAACGAATATTTATTTATTTATATATATATATATATATATAAATAAATAAATTTATAAATTTATTTATTTATATATTTATAAAACCCTCTAATTTATTTATAAATAAATAAATTAGAGGGTTCTGCAGAAATGGCCAGAAGTGAACTGGCTGTTTGGCTAACCGGAATCAGCAGGTCGTAAACGCGCCACCACCACCGCCACGGGAAGGTAGACCAGGGACAACCAACCGGCGGCAGCAGAAGAGAGGGACGCCAAGAGCCCAACAAAGTACGAGCCAAAAATAGTAAAAAAAAAAAGGAACTTATACAACTATACAAAGATTAAATACTGTACAAAAGATAACCTCGATAGATTGAGGTAAACACAGATGATACTTTGAAATGTCAAAGTAAACAATGAAAGTAATCTTATGCATATTAACATAAAAAAAAAAAAAAAAAGTTCAAAGAAAATAATTAAGGATAACAGTACCATTCAACCGACAAAACTTTACACAAGCCCAGAAGCAGGCGCAAACCTTATAAACAGTTGAGGTTAAATCCAGTAAGTCCTACAGTCATTAGTAGCAAAGTCACAGTCAGTTAACAGCCATCCGAGCAAAGGAGCACAGGAATTTTCATTGCCAAATTGAGTTGTAGTTGTAGGACACTTGTAGAGTTTCAAAAAAAAAAAAAAAAAACACAACACACAGAGCACAAGTCCAGAATTGTAGATCTTGTTGAGAAAATGGACGTCATTGCAGTGAAGGTGAAGTCTTGAGCTGAATTTGAAACATTCGCATGTGTAGTCATTGCAGAAAGGATTGCGAGCCTTTTATTGAAGGCTGCCTTAGCAAAATCCTGAAGAGCGCGGTAACTGGTGGCATTTGATACAAAATTAGGTTCCAATCCTGATGAAAAGTTGGGAATTGCATTCTGCAGAATTACTCGAAATTCATTGTATGAGGGACAAGAGTACAAAACGTGCTGCCAATCTTCCACACCGCCACAATGGCAGAGTTCCGTAGGAGACAGGAGAAATTTAAACAATTTATTATTTAATGATCCGTGTCCTGATATCAAGTAGGATGTAAACAAGTCAAGGCAAACCAGACTGTAGATTTTTTCTCCTTAAGAGAGTCAACTTCAGGAAAAAACTTACGCATTACACTTCCCAGTGTTGTGCCATCCCACCTACTCTGCCACAAGTTGATCAACTCTTGCCAAATTCTTTATCGTTCAGCTTTAACATCGAGTTGAGTGTTAATAGAAATACCAAGGATCTGAGTGGGAATCTGACGTTTCAAGTAATAACATAAGCCTCTGAAAATTACGTAGAGATCGAGTGGTAACGTCCCGGCTAAAACCTGTAAAGCAGGTGTTGAAACTGTTCGACAAATCTTCAAAATACAAAGTAACATTGTACGCTGGATTGACATAAATTTTGATTGAAATTGTACAGTCCGCACCCTATGAAACCAAGCGCCAGCAGCATAGGCAATCATAGGGAGAAACACAGAGTTATAATAGATTCTTAAACATCTTCTAGACCCCACTCAGTTCTAGAAGAACTGAGTGGGGTCTAGACAAGAGCGCCGGTGAAATTTCTGATCTTAATTCGCAGATTGGATAAATGAGGGAGAAAGTTTAACTTGCTCTCAATAGTTATTCCCAAAAGTTTAATTTCCGTTATTAGAGGTATTTGTCTATTGTTTATTTTAATTATTGGTGGTCGACGAACGTCCAATTTAGAGCCAAGGATCATAATTTTTGTCTTGGTAGAACTAATTTTTAACTTATTTTCAACTGTCCATTGTTGAAGATCAGATAGAACTTTCTCAGCGGATATTTCAATAAAAGACCTTGAATTGCCACCAACAAGGACTGTCAAATCATCCGCATATGCCATGATCTTCACGTTGTCAAAGGTTCGGGTAATCCAACCTTGCAGAACAAAGTTCCAGAAAAGTGGTCCCAAAATGGAGCCTTGAAGACAGCCTCGAAAGACCTGACGCAAAATTTGTCTGTACTTAGATCTGACCGTGATAAATCTGTTAGAGAAATAGTTCTTAATTAGAAGATAAAGTTGCTGGGAACATTCGGCATGACGTAAACGTTCGCGGGCACTTTCCCACCAAAGGGAATCAAAAGCACCCTCGAAGTCAATAAAGATAGCAAGAGTATACTTGAAACTGGAGTGTTCAACAGAAGAAATGAAGTCTACAAGGACGTCCTCGCAGGACCTTCCAGGAGTCAATCCGTATTGATTAGATGCAGTTAGTCCCCGTTCCAATAACAAGTTGTTTAATCGCAGGGCAATTAAACGTTCTAATAGCTTACCAAGGTTGGCCAATAAGGCTATAGGTAGATATGACCTCGGTTTCTAGGGGGGGAGGGGGCTTGTCTGGTTTCCTAATCAGCTTGATAAGGGCTGTCTTCCACCGATCTGGGAAAGTCCCAGCATCTAAACATTTATTGAAAAGTTGTAGAAGTATACTGGGCTTAATCTTGGCGAACTGTACAATAAAGGTACTCTCCAGCATGTCCATCCCTGGGCATTTCTTAACTTTCACTTGTTTGACCGCTGTGTCCAACTCGATGGCACTAAAAGGCTCAGTCTTAATTGAAGAAACATACAGAGAATTGGCAGAACGAATATTAGTGTGAAAATTAGAGTCGGAGCTCACATTGTCCTGTAGAAAAAGATTATCTAGAATAACGTTTACAGAATCCGTCCAGTTAGTGGTCTCCAGACCATTGTATGTGATCGATCCATACACTTCTTGTGTAAATAATTTATTTCTTACAATTTTATAAAGTAGCCCCCACGGGTCCCCATTACCAGAGTTGTACACAAATTCTGTCCAAGTTTCCTTCTTCCTGGTAGCAATTGCCTTCACATAACGTTTCTTGAGATCAACGTAATAATTATAAAAGATGCGAACATCAGCCTGAGACAAATGACGATTGCACCGATAGGTGCGTCGAGCGTGGTGGACCTGTTTCCGAAGCGAAGATAATTCTGACGACCACCATTCTGGAATTGACACATTTTTTCCTTGATGATTTATACGATGCATTAATCAAATTTTTTTGAATCTGTGTCGCAGCTTCAGACACAGACATGGCGTCAAAATGAGAGTTAGTCGGTTTGGAGAAATCAGCATTTACAGAATGTTCAAATATGTCCCAATTAATGTTATTAATTGAGAAGCGAACGTAATCAGGCACACAGATACTCGAATCTGAGGGACGAGAAGGTATGGAGACTGAGAAAGAAATTGCCCGATGGTTACTTGTTGTCCAGTTAGGCTGTACAGTCCAATCGTTGACAGCTAGATTACAGAAGGAATTTGAAAAAGTGATATCAATGTTTGATTCTCCGGAGAAGCTGGAGAACGTAGTGAACTGTTGCGGTCTGTTAAAAATCTTCATATTATTATTAATAATAATTCTTCCAGTAATTGCCCTCGAGCATCAGAGCGTGCACTAAGCTTAACAGAATTGCTGGCCACCCTTTTACTATCTCAAGGGCCATTCTCTACTCAAACCTTAACATCACACCCTGGATGCAGCGGACAATTAACAGGAACATACACACTCTCGCACAAATGCTCACAGGCAGAGTGGATGCTCCAGTCCTGGATAATATTCTATTCAAACCGCGTGTCACTGCTAGACGTTGCGGGGAAGTAAATAATCCACTGCGTCCAGTCCGGAACAATCTTAGTAGCCTGCAAAGATTCTTCCCATCAAATGCAGCGAAAATATTTAACTCACTACACATAGATGCCGAAAAACTGTGTGAGGATGCAACATACCGGAAAGAGATCTTCCAGGATTCGTACAGACTTACCAAAATATGAATCGGCTGCAAAGTACCAAAGAATTTAGAGTAAAAGAGAAACTTTCTGCTTTCAGAACAATAATAATTTGTTGACTGTAAAAATATACCTTCTGTAACAGTTATGTAAATATGTAATTTATAGATGGAATTATTAGTGAATTGTAAATATATCAGTTGTATAATGTATGTACAGAATCATCAATGTGTAAATACTATATATATTAAACATAAAATGTGTATATAATATTTCGGGACGAGACTACGTGTTCAGTATATGTAACCCACTGCACGTAGTATCTCGTACCCTGATTTGTACTTAGCACCCTCCTGGCACTTTGCCGTCCCGGGGTGGTTTCCTTATGGAAATAAACGGATAATAATAATAATAATAATAAACCAAAACTTAGACTTGGCGTTTACATCCGCTGAAATAAGGACATTATGAGGACCCAGAAAATTCAATGTGAATTCTAAATAATTTAATGAGTTATTTAAGTCTTCAGATGAAAGGCAGTATATTGAGATGATATAAAAGGTCATGGTAGAATATGTGACAAGGATACAAGTTGCAGTTTGGTGACAGAGACCATTAATGACAGTTAGATCAATTTTGTCGTTTAATACAACAATACAAGTCTTCGGTTGCTGGTGAGCAGGTTGGATTATTCTGGTGTAAAGAGAATAACCTGTGATCTTTGAACAATCTCCCATTCGCCCTTTAGCAAAATATGGCTCTTGAATAGTGATGATGTCGATTGAGTTTTGTTCTGCTGTTAATCTAATCTCGTCCGAAACAACTCGAGAATGATGCCCGTTGATCTGCATAAATTTCAGATTAATAGACTGAACACTAAGCAAGTTCGTACTATTAACATCACCAGCAGGGGAATTATTTACAGTATATACACTGGAATTGGGTGTGTTACTCATCGGCAATCCTCAGTCGTGCTGTTTCCAAGGCCTTTTTGTAGACAGGACAGTTGCTATCTCTCGTCGAATGGTGAAAGTCACGTTTTCCTCTCTTACAATTGATACACGATGGCTCTTCGTGTTTATTAGGACACTCGTTAAACACATGACCACCATGCGCACAGTGACTGCAAGGCGGGGACTCGTGCGTGCAGTACTGAGCGGTGTGACCATATCCCAAGCAGTGAAAGCATTTCGTCACTACAGTATAAGGTCTGTGTCTATGGGAACTCCAGGCAACAAATATGCGCTCCAGAGTAATTATATGTTTGTAAATCTTGGGAGAAAAACTAACAGCCCAGTTTACAAATAAATTTGACCTTGCTTTAGTTGAGAAACGAAAGAAAGTTCCGTTCTTAACCTCCTCAAATGTAAAATCCGAATCGCCAAGATTTTTGTTATATAAATTTTCAAGTATCTCATCACGTGTCAATTCCTTTGCGACATCATAAATCAGTACAGTGGGGTTTCCCTTTCGAGGAACACCTGAGTTGATACCTGCAGATGTAAAAGACTCCGAGGAGGACAGACACTCCAGATCTGCTTTAGAGGCCGTTTCCAGCAAGACTCCTTTGTTCCTCCCTAGCCTAAGAGACTTGATCTTAACATTTTTTAAATCTGATTTAAGAGTTTTAGCCACCAATGTCTTAACGTCAGCACTTGACTTACAATCACTATTTTCAGAAGCTCTATATATATGGGAGAACTCTCCAAAGGGTGAGATCACCAGACGATTCTTCCCTAATGTCGACAAACTATACCCAACGGCACCGAAATGGTTTGCGCCGGAACTCTACTCAACCTTCCTGTTAACGGGACATGGTGTCTTCAAGGCCAAACTCACAGCCCTAGGCATTACAGACGACCCAACCTGCAGCTGTGGAGAGTTGGAGAGCTGGCACCACCTTATGCAAGAATGCCAGCTCTATGATGACCTCCACTTCATCTCATTACCCGGATCACCTTCTTGGCCAGAGATAGAGAACAACACCTCCTCGATGGAAGGCAGGAATATATAGCCTTCTCAAAGTTTGCTGAACACCTGTATAGAAGAAGACGTGACCTGAACACGCTCCAACCACATCATGACCAGTAGCGACAGTAATAATAGCAACACCAGCAAAGATCACCAACAACGATAGCAACACCAGCAAAGATCACCAACGACAGCAACACCAGCAAAGATCACCAACAACGACAGCAACACCGAAAGAGATCCACTGGGCAGTGGATCTTTCTTGGTGTTGAAGACTGACAAAGGACTGAACAAAGTATGGACGGCTGCATGAGCTGAGCACCCTAGCCCGGCTCTATACTCAAATATAGCTATTTGAGTATAAATTAACTCCATGGCAGGGTGGAGGGGTGAGACATGTCGCCTCGTCCATTTGCTACCCCATCCTCTCTCTCTGGTGGGTCATACCCACTGCTCAACCTGGGGACCTCTTCCCTATTGTCCCCATACTTCAGGTGGCGTTTGATCGCTTTGTATTGAGCCCTTGGTTTGCGAGTTCCTGAATGTATGATATTTTTAGTTGTCTTTCGGCCCTCCACTACATTGAAAAATATTTGCACGCAATTATGAATAATTGGTGAGTGTTTAGGTAGTAATATTGTTTAGAACAGTGAGGTGGTTACCCTGTTGTAAAGCAATCTTTATTCTGGCTATTGTCAAATTATGTGTAATGGTTTCAATATGGTTGCCGTGCAGTTTTCATGCTTGTGCTTATAACTCTATGGGAAAATAACATTAAGGTCATTGCTCCTTCTTCCATTAAGTAAAATTGGCGCAACATTTTGACTGAAAACGAGGAAGGTGGCTATATTGGATACAGCTCCACCTAGTATTTTATTATCATAAACCTTGCTATTGTGATAAAAATGGGTAATATTCGGCCTGTATCCTCACTGGGGTAGCTATTCAAGTGGATATAGCTATTTGAGTATAAATTACATGAAATCAAAAAAAAAAATTGTAAGTTTGGGCTATATTTGAGCTTAAATTTAGAAGCTTATAGCAGCTTTCCTATTGGCTCCTTGAAGTAAGTACAGGTATCTACACTATCCCAAAGAAATTACTTATTTTTAGGATATTTTTCGACCGCTTCCTGGTGGATACTTCACTAGATACCAATATATCACTTATAACCACTTCAAAACTTTCATGCAACTGGGATTTCATCCAGATATTTTTATACGGCTGTTCTACTTGGTAAAACGTACCAGGTAGATAATTTTACTGCAGGAAAAGGACGTATACCTCAGTGGAAGTGTTGTGGACTGCTCTGCTGAAGACATATTACATTGCGTTTTACGCTAAGAACTGACATCATAATGATCAAGAACTCAAAATAACAATTGTCCTCCAAAGAACATAAAGGATCCTCTAGGACAGCAACACAGTGTCCAAGTGAAGAACCTAACCCGTCACAGAGTAGTAGGACGGAAGAGGAACACAAATGAACCATCTATGCCGTCGGCTTTAACAATGGCTCCTGAGGAAATCAGCGCGGGCTTAGCCAATTTTCCGGAGCCATACTTAAAATATGTGGATACTGTGAGTAAAGAATTGCCTACAAAGACCAATATGAAATATAAGGAAAGGAGAAGACATTGGTCGAGTACTGACTCCTCTGCCCTCAAAGAAGCCAATGAATCATCTAGTCATTCTGAATGTGAGGATGCCAAAAGTCAGGATCCCCCTCTGTTGGAGAATCCCATTGAAAAAATTCTAACTATACGAGTTTCCCTTGAGAAGATTTTGGCTAAGAAGTCAAATCGGATCACTGCAGCCACAAGGGCTAATGTCATTGCCCTATTTATCAAAATTGAGTCACTGGTGCTGCACCTCCATATTGAAAATGAAAGAATGCAAGCAAAGCTTGACATCCTTTCTCAGGAACTGGAAAATCAAATGCCACAACGCCCCCGTTCCTTTGCGGAGGTGTTGATGAGTGGCGCGGGGCAGCTCTTCACTGACCAGCCAAGTAAAGCCCCCCTACAAACAAGGCAACAAAGAAAAATCTTGGGTCTCACGTAATACTAGTGAAGCCAACAGAGATCGTGATATTAAATGATTGCATTGTGTATAGTGTGTTATTTGTGTTCTATTAGTGTCTAGAATGTTTAAGAGTTGCAAGACTTCAGGAGTTTCTTACAATTAGTTTTAGGAATAAATTCAGGTATTTTTTTATTTTAATTTAATGTCAGTGGACTTTTAGCATTGTATTGTATAATTAATTAATTTTACGATATCAAAATATCGTAAAATTAATTTATTTTCTAATAGTTGATTTGTATTGTAATATAGGGGCATTTCCTTTAAATATTAATGGATAATTAACTATATAATATCGGTGTAAATACACTATGGTGTAGTTACACCGATATTATATAGTTAATTATCAAAACCCATAAGGATTATGCCTAGTGCATTTAATTTTCCAAATACATTACCACCACACCCTTCTGGCATCTCGCATAATGTGGATATAACTTCACAACTGAGATGGCTTGTTGTATTACCTACCCGCCCATTGATGACGAAGCCAAAAAGCTTCGAAACGATTGTCTGGGGGAGGAGCCTGGTAGTCACTGAGTTTCCGAGAATGGGTAACAACAGTCTGGAGCGTTACCTATTGGAGGAATTTATGAGTTTTTGAGTGGTGTGAGTTGAAGAGTTACTGTCCCTTTCATTCTTCGACGACGTTTTTTTTCCTCTTCCACTCCTACTATTACTTTCCCTCTACCTTTTTGCTTTTCTAAGTCTAATAGGGACAATGGTTTGAATAGATCTGGTCCAATGGGTTTTTTTCCACATTAAATTCACAAACGATCGTCTGGGTGGTGGTACGCTGAAAATAAATAACAGTAGTCTTCTCTACTAGAGAAACGTTATTTATTTGAAGTAATTCAATAGTAGCTATCTTGTTGTGAAGGCAACCACATTATGAGATACAATTAAAACGATGCCTACTACGCTACAATCGTAGCTCAAATATATGGGTTAAGCGTAAATATAGATTGTTAGCTTTTGATAGTTTGAAGTTGTGGGTTTGATTTTTTTTTTAATCAATTATATGGAGTTGTATTTAATATGCATTGCGGTTTTAAATTATTTATTATGTTTTACTGACTTGGCCTGTGGGATCACTGAGTCTGGTAAATTACTAACCTGTACTATTGTAAATAGTGTAAATAGTTGGCTCAGTCAATTAATGATTGATCCTTTTAATTGTAAATAGTTATATTTATTTTATTTATACATTACTAATATAAACGTGTATTATGGCTATGGGAATAAGGAGATTCTTTACTGGTTCCCTTCCAGACATTAATGCGGTAGCAAGTACATCTGATGTCGATAATAATGAACAGAGTCTTGTAGAATATGTAGATATGTCTGAAGAGGAGTGGGAACAGTTAGTAACAGGTTAGTAAAGAAGTAAATATGATATCCAAAAAGCAGAAACTAAAAGCCAAGAAACCTGGAGCAAATTATAAAGCTAAGGATAATCCAAACATTAAAGAATGTAGTGTTCGACTGGAAGTAATGGATTTAGAATTAATAAGTCAGAAACTCTGAGAAAGCCAGGAAAATAGATCGGCTAAACGTGTAAGAGAGGATCTGGAAAGCTCAAGTGATGTTTCCTTGGATATGGCAGTAGACAGAATATTGGGAAAGGATAAAATAAAGAACTGTAGGTTAAAACTAAGAGAATTACTTCTTAGAAAAGATTATAACATTCCAAGTGTTGTGACTGAGGAAATACTGGATCTTTGGAATAGATTAGAATTGACAATAATATATTTACAAATTGAGAATAAAATTTTAGAAACTAAATTGGAAGAAAAGGAGAAAAAAGATTCTCAGAAGTCATATGCCCAAGTTGTGTCAAAAGAACAGGATACAGTAAGACAACCAAAAATTGCTGTTGTAGCTTCTAATAATGATGATTTTTTATCTAGCGAAGACATTTTTTTAATTTTTTTTATTATTTTTTTTATTAATAACAAGATACACAACAGGTAACCATTAAAAGTGTATCTGAGACCAGTACAATAAACATAACAATAATATGAAATCCAAGAGGAAGATAAACATTGATATAGATTGAAATATTAAAATCATACGTACAAAAGAGAATTGCATTAAGTTAAGTTACCGGTAAAACATTAATAATTAATCAGTTATAGAATAGAAAAATAATAAAACACAAAATAACAATAAATTACAATAATTAGATCAGAGCTAGTCACTTTGCAGTTTAAGATAAGAGGCAAACTTGTGGATGGAGTTCATCAGTGATTGGGAGTTGTCAAAGAAATCAATGAGAGAGTCATTTGCTGATTCTGTTCATAAAGTCCGTGGTGGCAGAGTCAAGGCGAAACGGTGTAAGGTTCCTGACTTATCTACAAGGAGTATTGAAGTTGATTTTGCTAAGGATATCAGATGCTTCATAAGTTCCCGTGATTACTTTGACTAGAAGGATGATGGCAGCAGTAACTCTTCTAGTACACAGATGTCTCAGATGAAAGTAATCACACAGCAATTCATAATACACTGAGTGATAGAATAGAAGATTACGGTACGGAAGGTAACGGACAAAATTTTTTTGGACTGGTTCAATTTTGTTAGTTAAAGTCTTTGTGTGAGGATTCCAGATGGATGAACTGAATTCAAGGATTGGCAGAACAATAGTTTTATAAAGGATAACCGCATATCTGTAGTTTTTGAACTTGTATGTGTTCCGTTTGATGAATCCCGTTTGATGAATGCTTTGCTGGTGATTTTAAGGACATGAGCATTGAATTTAGCACTGCTGGAAAAGAGAATCCCCAAGTCGTTAACGTTGTCACACCTTTCGATTATCACAGAGTTAATACTGTACTCTGTATTTATTAATTGTGGAGATCTGCTGGAAGAGAATGAGATTACTTTGCACTTCGAAGGGTTAGCAGACAAGCCATTCAGAGATAGCCACAGAGAGAATTTATTGAGAGCACATTGAAGCTGTTGAGAATCGATAATCTCATTCACTGCTGAGTAGATCTTAAGGTCATCTGCATAGAGAGAAACTTGAACATTGGAGGTGTAGATGAAAGAAGGAAGATCGTTTACGAAAACAACGAAGAGAAGAGGACCTTGTTGTACTCCACTTAGTGGTATAAAACAGTCTGAGTTCACTTGATTGATGATAACGCTCAAGGAACGATGAGTAATATAGCTGCGTAGCCATGAGAGCAAAGGGTCACGGATACCATATAGCTTAAGTTTTTCCAGAAGTTGTTCGTGCGGGACTTTATCAAATGCCTTAGATATATCTGTGTAGACTGCATCAACTTGAAGGTGGCTTTCAAGAGCTTCAGAGGTGTATTGCCAGAAAGGAAGTAAATTTGTGAGTACTGACTTGTCACTGCAGAAACCATGTTGATTCTGATCAATGAAAGGCCTGAAGAATTCGAAGAGATGTTTGTGTACTGCTGTGTCGAAGAGTCGATGGGTCTGTAATCAGTTACATCATTTTTATTGCCTTTTTTGAAAATAGGAACTATATTGTCCTGCTTAAAGTGCTTAGGATACTACCCCAGCCTGAGAGACAGGTTGAAGATCTGCAGTATGAGAGGCTTTAAGGTAGTGACAGTCATTTTCCAAAATAAGCCTGGAATGTCATCTGGGCCTCTAGTATAGTCATTTCTCATGCTTTTTAATGCCGAATTTAAATCTTTATCAGTGATAAAGAGGTTAATGAGGATATCATCTTTAACAGGAGTGAAGTCAGGAAATGAGGCAGGTCTAAATGTGTCATTTGTTTGAATTCTGGAAAAATGTTTGGCAAACTCTTGAGCAATACTGAATTCGTCTGATAAGAGAATTCCCTCTGTGTTATGGAGTTATAACTTTCTACTGGTTATATTCTTATGCTTCATGAAATTCCAGAATGGTTTGATATCTCTGTGAGTAAGCAGACTATCCTGAACTGACCCTGTATATATATTGTAAGAGTTTAATATGAGCGTTTTCACTTCTTTGCGGAGTTGGCTGAATATTTCATAGTATTGGCTGTCACCTGATTACTTATACTTGTTTCTATAGAATTCTTTGGATTTAATTTTATGTATTAGTTCGCTGTTATACCAGTGTGGGTAGGTAGAGCGTGCGGTCAGATGGAATTGAGGAACAATGTCAGATATAACTGAGTGGACACAGTTGATCAGGTTGCTGGTGAGCACATCGATGTCATACATAGCGTCAAAGAGCTGCTTGTCTATGTTGCTGAGAGCTAGGTTGAGCTGAGGCCAGTCAGCCATTCTGAAATTGAATCATGGAGAACGGGAGCTGCATTTGAAGTTATGAGATGTCACAGTGTCAAAAGTAATTGGCGAATGATTCGAGTGAAATATAGGGTTGTCATTGTGAACCTCTATATGAGTAGAGGAGAATATTAGGTCAAGGTAATCATTTTCTCTGGTTGGAAAATTACAAACTTGTTCAAGACCATAGCTGTGAAGCATATTAAAGAGAGCCCTAGTCTGCAGTGATGGAGAAGAAGATCCTAAATTGGCCAGTTGACAGTTAAAGTCACCCAAAACCATTGCTATGTCGGCAGATTGAATTAGCGGGAAGATAGATTCCAGCGAGCTTTCTAAGTACTAAAGGTCGATATTAGTTAAGGGAGGTGGAAAATAAAGCAATACGATTAAAACTTTTAACTTGCCAAGATGAAGAAAGCAGTATAGTGATTCGATATTTGGGAAATTTGGTGCAATTTCACAGAGTATATGGTTGGAATGCATAATAGCTACTCCACCTCCACGAGATCCTCTGTCCTTTCTATGGATTGTATAATCTCCTGATCTATGATATCCTGATCCATCTATAATCTCCTGATCATCAATATCTATGGAGAGCCAGGTTTCAGTGAGCAGGTTAATGTCGTAAATATGTGAGCCTTGGATTGCTCTAAAGTGGTTTAGGTTGCTAATTATACTCCTGCAGTTCTGAAGTTAAACACTGAACAGTTGAGATCTGGGGATTCTATTAATAATAATAAGATTCTGTATTAACATAAATTTTATACAATAGTGATTCCTTACACAGAAAGCCAGAGGAATCTTACAATTCGTTGTTTATACAAGTGATTTTGTTTTATAAAAAAAAATAATAATAAATAATAATAATAATAATAATAATAATAATAATAATAATAATAACCAAATAATGATTAATAGATCAAAGCAAAGATGATAATCAAAATGTTAAAATGAAGTAGTAATTACAGCGAGAAAGGACTACAAGTTGAGCAGAACGTGAAATGACATCGGCTAACTAAGACCGGCACTTACATAAATGTCCTTTACAAACAGCAAGACAGGACAAGATGCCATCGCGATATGCCTTGTCTATAGTCCACAGGTCGATGTCGATGTTGAACGAGTTGAGAGTGTCCAGAGTCACATTTGGGAAGTGTCTCATGAAATTCTGTAACTGCTGGAGCCTTGAGCACAAGGAGGGGGTACTACGGAGATGTCTGTCTGACAAACGCCAACCAACCGTGTTCCAGATGTTGATGTGATCCTGCTTAGCTGAGCACAGATGAAGGAATTACTTTATTTTTAGCACATGGGCTCTGTGGATTATGGGCGTATATTGCAGGTTGCAGCAGAGAGTAGATTTAGATGTTGTGTAGATCTGGTGCGACCACAAGTTGGCCCACTTCAGCACCCAGAATTCGAGGCCCCATAGTTTCCTGAGGCTGGTAGGTGGTGCCGCTGACCAAACTTCCACGGCATAGGAGAGTACACTACAGAAGTAAGTTGCAAGGTATTTCTTGATTATTCGCTTATTGTGCGTTTTGCACAGATCAATTTTCATTCCCCAGAACGCTCTCAGGGCTTTGGAATACTGAGCTTGCATTTGTTTTTTTAAAGGTGAGGTTGGCATCAAGGATTACTCCTAGGAATTTGACACTGTCTCTGGGAGTAGAGGACTATGAAGAGAGGAGAGCGTAGTATGTGTAGATAGCAGGGCCACTGATTGCTATGCCTGTGGAGAAGAGATTTTGGACTCACTTGATGGTCCGTTAAGCGTTTTATTAGAGCCCCTGATAAGAGGGATCTTAGATTCAGCACTTTTCTGTTTGTGATGGAAGGCATGCTATTATAAAAGATGAGTAGGTGGGACACCGTGTCTTCAGAGAACGGACATCTACACCGAAACCATATTCTTCTTTAATTAAGTTGATAAGATCTTCAAATTTAGTGGCAGGTCCAAGCTTAGGAACAAAAATTCGGTCTTTTGTGGGACTAATTGTGATATTGTACTTATATTTGAGTAACTGAGATTTTTCTGCATTAGTTACATTCTGTGATTGATGAATTTTGGTTGGAAGCTTGGAGGAAGTATCTTGAGATATAGAGGCTTGAACATTTTCTGAATGTTTTCGATCTTTGGTGTGATATTTGAGACTGACAATCAGAAACAGATTTACTCACTGTGGCGGCAGCCGTACAGACAGGTTTGTAGACCTCATTAGATGTGGCAGCAGTTATTTTTGCATATGTTACCTTAACTGATGTTGAAGAGGATTCCATTTGATGATTCTGAGCTTGTAAAATAGAGGTACAGCAGATCTGTTCCGCAAAGGAGAGCAGGTGGTACGATTTATATCAGTAGAATCATCTGACAGAGTCTGTTTTGCTCTGTTGAATGACTTGAATCATGAATTTTAGCAGGCAGGCTTTGGCAAATTAATATTTGCAGCAGTTGGAGTATTGAGGATCGTGAAAGATGAAGGTCTGGTCTCAATACTAAGGGCATCGTCAGGTAATGAAGAATTCTTATTCACTTTGAGCCCATTAGTTTCAAGAGTAGGTTCAGAATTCTTCCTAGCTTCCCTTAAGTGGCAAGACATAATTGATGTGAGATTTTTAATTTGGGCGCTAATGTCGGAAATTTCAGCCTGTTGATTAGTTAATATTGTTTTTTACCACGAATCTCCGTGGAGAGCTCGCAGTTTTCTTCATTGAGTGTATTGGAATCAAGGGAAATATCAGATTTTGCAGTATGCAGTACGCTGATTAGCTGAGTTTGAATGAGGATTTTCTCCATAGTGTTAAAGAGTAGTTCCTGGAATTCCGTTGATTGCAGAATACAAAAGGTTGGATTCAGAGTTTCAGTAGGGAGGGAGTTAGCGCTGAGATCTTCTGACAGCACAGATATATGTGTTTGAGTTGATGCACCTGAAAGTTGATACGACCCCGAATACAACAAAGAAGGATTAGAGGCATCATCCACGTAAGATTCAGAGTCAGTAATTCTAGTTATTGGCATGATATTTGTCTCCAATGAACTAGAGTAGGGCATTTCAACTTTGTTAGCGGAAGAGGAGGAAAGTGTCTCAGGTTCCGTGCTGTTTTGAGTTGCAAGAGTTATAGGGCTTTTCTGAGAATTTCTAAGTCGACATCTATCACAACAGAATGATTTCTGACGCCTTTTATTTAATTTTTCAGGTCAGATTGGGTACAGTCATTGCATATTAATTGCTTGCACTCGATACATTGGATAATGTGGTCAGAGCTGGCCCCACAGATGGTGCAGACGCTAGAATTTTGACAGAAGGTAGTATTTGTCATATTTAATTCAGTTACTGTAGTGTTACTAGACAATTTAATATTACAGTGAAACTTCCTTTAACGGACAGCCATGTGGAACGAAAATGTGTCCGTTAGAGAGAAATGTCCGCTAACAAGAAGTCTGAGGGAGAAAAAAAAAAGAAAGAAAGAAAAATCGTTAAACGTTTAATGTAAAATTAAATTAAAATATATACAGATTTTGCACAATATTTTTGTAAATAATATACATACAATTGTGCTATGCATATTATGACTTTATCTTAGCATTAGCATTAGCATTAGCATTAGTAGAGGCATTTGATGCAAGAAAGCAAGCTTATGCAGCATCAGCCAAAAAAATAAATAAATAAATAAAGTAAAATAAATAAATAAAAAATAACCACTTCCACTTCACCCCTCTGTTCGTTTGAAATACCTGTCCAGCTGAGCCTTAAACTTATTTAGGCTATCAACTTCCACGACAAGGGATGGAAGTCTATCCTACATCTGTCTTTCCTCAATTTGAATTTATGCCCTCTCAGGTGATTATTCTGAGCAAGAGGAAGAATCTCATCAGCATTGAGCATGCTCAAACCATTCAAGGCTTTGTACACCTCTATCAGATCACCTCGCTGGTGCCTAGTCTCCAGACACTGTAATTCGCAAAACTTAAGCCTTTCTTCGTAAGAGCACCCCTTTGTTCCATTCACTAATCTTGTTGCCCTTCTCTGTACTCGTTCCAGCAGCTCTACATCCTTCTTGAAATGAGGCCTCCAGGCCTGTATATAGTACTCTAGGTGTGGCCTGACCATTGCCTTATACAAGGGAATAATCACCTCCTTATCCCTGCTAGAAAAATTCCTATATATCATTGACAATACATCATGAGCTACTCTTGCAGCCCGTCTCCACTGCTCAGAGAACTTCATATCTGCCTGCACAACCACCCCCTGGTCCCTCTCATTCTCTACCACTGTCAGTGTAGTACCACAGAGTTGATATGTTGCTCTGGGGTTGCTGTTTCCCATATGTAGTACTTTACATTTGTCAATGTTAAACTTCATTTGCCACATCTCAGCCCATCTGCTCAACCTTTCCAGATCCTGTTGCAGCAGCATAGTGTCAGTAGTGTCCTTGACAACCCTGCCTACCTTTGTATCATCTGCAAACTTGGACATTAAGCTTGATATACCATCATCAATATCATTTATAAATACAGAGAATAAAGGACGCAATACTGAACCCTGACGGACTCCACTAATAACATTAGTCCACGATGAGCAGTGTCCATTGATTATCACTCTCTGTCTTCTCCCCCTCAACCACCCCTTTATCCATAGCAGCAATTTGCCTCCAATGCCACACTGCTCCAATTTGTGTAGCAGTCTTCCATGTGCAACAGTATCAAAAGCCTTTCTAAGATCCAAGTATATAATATCAAAATTATTCCCTGCATCCAGTTCTTTTGTGACTGCATCATAGTATCCAATCAGATTGGTCAGGCAAGACTTCCCCTTAACAAAACCATGCTGTGTCCGAGCTATAACTGAAGTCTTGTCTAGATGATCCTGCAGTGCTTCTTTAACCAGTGCCTCCATTAATTTTCCGTAAACAGAAGTTAAACTCACAGGTCTATAATTACTTGTGTCAGCGTTTGATCCTCCCTTGTGAAGTGGGGTCACATTTGCACATCTCCAGTCCATGGGTACCTCCCCTGAGTCCAAGGAAGCTTTCATAATTATGGCTAAAAGGGTTTGCTTACTTCCTTTGCTGCCTCCTTTAATATAACTGGATAGATCCCATCCACCCCAGGTGCCTTTCTTGTGTTTATCTTCAACAATTTCTCCTCCACTTTACTCTCAGTTATTACAAGATTCTCTAGCTTACTGCTAGAGTTGAATACACCTCTGGCATTCCCCTCGCTGAATAACTCCTCATGTGTGAATGTCGATGCAAAATATTCATTTAGTTTGTTAGCTATCTGAGCAGGGTCATCAACAGTTGACCCATCGATATCAAGTGGACCAATCTGATTCATCCCCTTCCTTCTAGAGTTTACATAAGTAAAGAACTCTTTGCTGTTTTTCTTCGCATCCCTTGCCAAGGATCTCTCGTAATCTGCCTTCGCCTGCCTAACCTCCTTTGTAACTTGGTTACAGATCAACTTGTATCTATCATAGGCTTCTGTGTCACGTGTTAATTTGTATGTATCCCATGCATTTTTCTTCTCTGCCATATGCCTCATTAGTTCATCTGACATCCATTTAGGCCTAAACCTTGAACCATATTTCTTAGTTGGTATGTAAAGCCTAGTAGCTTGCAAGATAGGTTCTTTGAATGCTTCCCATTTTGAATTTGCTGCTGGTAACATCATCAGTTGATCCCACTGTATAGAATTTAAATACTGTCTCAGTCCATCGTAGTCGCCTTTACCAAAGAAATACCCCTTCCCTTTATCCCTAATGGTAGTTACTTCTTTGAGTAACTCCAACTTGAGAACACTGTAATCACTGCCACCTAGTGGTTCATTTATCTGCAGATTCTTAATGCATGAAGAATCACTGCTGATAATCAAATCAACAGTATTACTCCCTCTATTTGCCTCCCGAACATTCTGATGTAGAAAACAATCATCCAATAAATCCACAAAAGCCTTGCTATTGTGTGAGTGACCAGTCCCCAAATTCCAGTCAATATCTGGGAAATTAAAATCCCCCATTATAAGACTCTCTGATTTACTGGCCCACTCTATTTCTCTGTACAGTTTCTTATCATACTCATCAGCGTCATTAGGCCTATAGCACACTCCTACTTTCAATTTTGATCTCCCAATGCTTATGTTACACCAAACTGACTCGACACTGCACTGTCCAGCGATATCGACTGGCTTCACTTCCTTGGATTTTATGTGTTTCTTTACTAATAGCATAACCCCTCCTCCCTTCCTATCCTGTCTATCCTTTCTGTAGACATTGTACTCCCCAAATTCCAGTTCTGCATCTTAAGAAAAATGCATACAGTAATCATTTATTTTCTTCTGCACCTTCTTCCGGCTGATAATTTTGTTTTCAACATTTGTTTGGAGTGAAGAAACCATCGAAATTCCTTCAGTATCTTCTTCAGCGGCGAAAAACATTTTTAAACGATTGATATGTATGAGCGCTTTTTCTATTTTCATCGGTCGTTCGACGTTAATATGTTCTTCGACAGAATGACCTCCTTCCATTTCTTCATCCTCATGAGGAACTTCTTGAAAAATATCGATGATAATGTCGTTAATATCTAGAGCACCATCTTCTGTACTGAGGTTTGAGTATATATCTTTGTAGCCAGGAACACTTGTAGCGGAAGTATCGTACATTATCAATAGATGTTGAAGTTCTTGTTCTTCTTGGTGCTCCACATTGCTGTTCACAACTTCAATTTTTGCGTTTGAGAAGCCAGACTTTACAAAACAGTTCACGACAGTTTGTTTTCTAATTGCGTTTACTGAAGAGGAAATCCATTGAATCGCATCTAGGATGCTGATTTTCTTTGCAAGGTCACCCGCACAGGTTACATCGTTCATGTTTGCAATGAGATATCTTAAAACACGTTTTCTGTAGTGAAGTTTAAAATTTTTTATTATCCCTTGATCCAAGGGCTGACACTCTGCAGATGTGTTTGGTGGCAGAAAAATGATTTGAATGTTGGACAATTTAATGTGCGGGTGAGATGCAGCATTATCCATGAAAAGAATAATTTTTCTGTTTTGACGAATCATGTTTTGGTTAAAGTGACTCATCCATTCGCTCATGATATCTCGTGTCATCCAAGGTTTTTTATTAGACTTCTAGTCAACATCCAAAAGATTCAACTTTATGCCCTTGAAACAACGAGGATTTTGTGGGTTTCCTATAACAAGGGGTGGTTCAAAGTCTCCCAACATATTTGTACACAATAGTACAGTCAAGCGTTCCTTAGAAATTTTTCCGCCCTGGCACTTTTCGTTTTGTAGACTCATTGTTTTTTCAGGAAGAGCTTTGAAAAAACAACCCTGTTTCGTCACAGTTATAAATATCCTTAGCTTCAAAATCACGACATAAATCTTCCAATTTGTCGGTCCATTCTGTTACAACCCCAGTATCAACAGATACACCTTCACCACTTACGGTTTTCCAAGATATTTTATGCCGAGTTTTGAACTTGTCTAGCCATCCCACAGAAGCTTTGAACTCATTTACTCCCATAGATTTCGCAACCTCCAAAGCCTTTTCCCTAATAATAGGCCCATTAATGGGAATTTTTTTAGCACGTGCGCGACAAATTTGAAGTCCAACAGTTTTCGGGAATGATTTTTGAACCTGATCATTTCCGTGTTGCCAAAATTGTTTGAGCAGTTCATTTTTTTCTTTAGGATGTCGCTTACCTGCGTCTTCCCGATTTTGAATTTTACAGCGAGATTGCGAACACTGTTTTTTTGCCTATCATACGCATTAATGAGTTCGACTTTATCTTCGAAAGTTAAATGTTTACGAGAAGACATTGTGCACTTCACACGACACTGAACAAAACTGAAAACTGAAACTGAAAAGACGAAAGGCCGACCATACTCCCCACCCCTGCACACACCGAATTCATCAGAAGTTTTACACGTGCCTTAAAATTCTTGAAAAAGGGTTTATTTTTTTTTTTTTTTTTTTTTTTTTTGATTTGGTAGTTGTTGGCGCATCGGCTTCTGTGGCCATATTGCACCTCCCAAGGTTTTTGCTGTACTTTGATCCAAGCCCGAGGCGGGAATCGAACCCGCGACCTTTGGGTTGCCGAGCAGGTACTTTACCCACTCGGCTAGCCCGGTCGGCGAAAAAGGGTTTAGAACCGCGACGTAAACCTTGATAAAATTCAGAGAATCGGAAATAGAAAATAAACGCACGATTGAGGCAATACGTGGAAGAAACGTTCCTAGAAAAAGGGCCGTGAGCTCGCCCGCTGTCCGTTATGGGGAGATCAAATTAAGTGCTAATCTAAACGAAACAGTGCAGATTGCCTGTCCGTGTCCGTTACAGAGAATGTCCGCTAGACAGAAGCTGCAAACACTTTAAAACCAATGGAGGTGAGTTGGGGAATTTGAAAATGTCCGTTGTAGAGAGATGTCCGTTAACGAGAGGTGTCCGTTAGGAGAAGTTTCACTGTGCCACCAGTTGTGGTTTTGCAAGCAATTGGGACTGTGACCAGCCATTCGCCTTAGTTGTCCCACAGTGAAATTCACAGGTAGCAGGGGTAGTAGGGAGGGGAGAGCAGAGCGCTTATGCGAAACTCTAATGCCTGGTCAAGGTCAAGTGTCTGTTGGACGCATGTATAAGTTGAACTACGAGATAATGGCTGAAAGCGCCTGTATAAAGTATCAGAATGAACATGCAGAAATTCATTTAATACTTATCTGTTGTCTGCTCAAATAATAAAGCACTTGCATCTGGCAATCCAAGGGCCTATCTTTATGTGGTGGCACTAATAGGAACTTAATACTTTAATTAAAAAAACACACAAATCAAGAAACGTTTACGGAGCACATCATACAAACAGCCCTAGAGTTACTGAAAACAGTGAGACCAATGTTGCAACACATTAAAGTTAAAAGTGTAAAAGAAGTGAAGGTTAGGAAGGTTATTATAGAGACAGATTCAGACCGAGACCTTGAGAAAATTAAAGGATGTGTTCAATTTAAAGATCTTGGTATGACTCTCGAGTAACCTGAGAGGATGAAACCCAAGCTGCTAGTCAATTCACGTTAGTTAAGAGGTAACAAAAGAACAAATATGGCAAAGGAACTTGAGTGAACATGAAATTACTAAAGATCAGGTGTTGAAAGATGTTTCCGTTTTATCTTTTAATAAAGTTAAAAGAAAGTTTACAACTAATTGGATTTTTCAACTGTCTGGACATATCCACAGGCTATTGTTAAATAGTGGTAGGCTGTTTATTAACTGGGACTCCTACCGGGTGCGGGACATTATAAGAGTAACCCAATGTTATCAGTGTTTGGGCTATAGACATATTGCAAAATATTGTAGGAAAGAAAACCTTCTGTGGACACTGTAGTGCACAGGGTCACTCATTTAAGGAATGTTCCAAAAAATTGGAGCCTGCTAAGTGTATCAATTGTTGGCGTAAGAAAAGCTCCGCTGAGCATAGTGCAGTGAATAAACAATGCCCTGAATATATTAAAGCGTTGGAATAAAATAAGAAAAGGGTTGATTATGAGTAAAATTATAATACGTTTGTATTAAACAATTTACAAATAAATGCTCACCGGGAAAAAGATGTGGCATCTCAGCTATGTAGGGTGGTGGAAGAGAGATCCTATGGCATTATTCTCGTGCAGGAACCCTATACTTATGAAGGTAAAGTGAGGGATATCCGGGTACGTACAGAATCATACAAAGTGGGGACATGCCTCTTGCTGCTGTAATAGTAATAATTAGTGGTTACCATGATTACACCCTTGTGTTTTGATTGTGGGGCATGTTGTGAAATAATGACATCTACTGGTTCTGTGTACCTGGTGTCCCTTTACTGTAAGTATAGTGATATTATCGACCCGTATATACAATATTTGAAAAAGGTGGAAGGTGGCCTGCGGGAGAAGCCTGTGATTGTTGCGGCGAATGCAAACGCTGGCTCCCCACTTTGGGGAACTGGAAATACCGATGAAAGAGGACAGAAGATTGAAGATTTCCTTTACTCCGTTGGGTGGGGCGTTATCAATGATCCACGGTAGCTTCCTACCTTCTCCTCCCTGCATGGCGAATCTTACATTGATATTACTGTTTGTTCCAGTGTTATTTTAGGTAATATTCATAACTGGAAGGTTCATGGCGGATTAACTACAAGTGACAACAGGGGCATTTCTTTTGATTACTGTGGGGCTGTGGTGCCTCGTGCCTGGCTGGAGACCAGTAGGTATAATATTAGATCGATGAACTGGGATAGATTTGATAACTATATTCAGGGTCAAATCAGTGGCGTTGTGGACTGGGCTCTATGTGGTGCTGCCCAAAAAGCAGAAATCTTAACTAACATTTTAAAGTCAGCAAGTCAGAAATTGATGAGTAGCAAAAAGAAGAGTTTTAAATCTGTCCCGTGGTGGAATTCATATTTAGATGAATTAAAACGTAGGGTAACATCAGCTAGGAAAATTTTTCAGAGGGTAAGACGAATAGCTAATCCTCTTTTAATCACGGAATTAAAGCAAAGCTATAGAGTTAAAAAGAATGAATACTGATCAAAGATTAAACAATATAAGCGACTTGCATGGCAATCATTTGTTGAACAGATTGGAAATGCAGATCTCTGGGGCCCGGTATATAAGGTTATCACTGAGAAGTCAGTATTATATAATATTGCTTATTCTGTACTGGATGGGAACCAGATGGATACGGTGACCTGGCTCAGTCGGTTCGTCATGTCTTGTCAGAATTGTTCTTAAAAGATAATAAGGAGATGAACACTGACTTGCAGAGATCCATTGAGGTAGAGCATCAATGCGAAAAAAAACCGCTAGGTGGCGGAAGTTGACTAACTGAGGAATTATGTGCTCCGCTTTCTACCTTATTTTAATATGAATTAAAAGTGTTAAACTAGGTGTATTTGATATCAGTGGGTAGCTCTCTTCTCCAGCTTCTGAAACAAGTATGAACAGAAGACTAAAGCATGCAGGGAAATATGATTTCTAAAGATTAAATCTGCGAAAACCTGATCGGACATTTTCTAGTTCGTATAAACGCAACGTGTCTGCTTTCCGAGGGTGGAGTCTTTCGAAATCACTACAAGGTCATACCTCCCGCTGTACTTCCCCTTAATAGGTGGGCAGAAAGGCTTTAGTAAAGTTACAGTAGCTCACTATACCTCTTTTGCCCTTAGTGAAAGAGCGATCTTAAAAGCTAAAGGGAAACACATGTCTGGATTACAAAATATGGAAAAACAGGATCAGAAGCAACTGATAAAATATGTAATATATACCAAAAAGTGAGCAAATGCGCTATTAAATGCAATGGATGCAAGGCGGTTATTGGAAGATGTTGCTCCTCGGTGGACATAGCTCGACTTAATCGATCTAGAAAGAAGAAATTTCTTTGTCTAACTTGTAAATCCAAGAAAGGGAACGATGGGGTGAACAGGTAAATAAACCATCTAAAGAAGAGTCTAGCGAAGGCGAGTCGGGCGATGACGCCTGCAGCGAACGCGAGCCTACGGACTCCTCTCGAGGTATCTGCTCTGGGACACCCGAAGAACCAATTAATGTCATGGGTGACTCGATAACGGAAATACTAGGGTGCGACGCATGTCCAGATGACTGCGAACATCGGAGACTTCTTATCGGAACCCAAGACACTGAAAAAATGTCAAACTTCGTTGTACAGCGTGTTGCAGAAAGCCCTCATTGCAATGGAACTGAGAAAAAACAACACTGCGGCTCGGAACCCTACACAAGTAATCACGAATATTACTTAACAGAGCTCCTCTCTCCGATGTACAGGGCCCTACGGGAGATCCAAGAGGAGAGCAATGAGCTAAGGGAGCAAAACATTAAAATCAGCAGAAGTCAAAAGTTATTAGAAGAAAAATTGAACACGCTATTAGCGCAGTTACAACTAACGGATAGAAGAATTGACACTGCTGTACTAGCTATGAAAAAACAAGAAAATAGGGCCCAATACAAGGATGCGGATAAGGCACGAACAGATCAGCATACGCAGACATCCAAATTACAGAGGGATACAAAGGGAAAAGCAAGGAATGATAGGAATAATAACTTTAAAAATGAGGGAGGCGAGTCACTACTGCGTCTAAGAGTGTCAGGATCTGAAATCTCCACTGAGAAAGACTACACGATTAGGCCAGAAACAAGAATAGACCTCGCCAAAGCTAGTCCCCTCTCCCTATCAACCAATGACAACCCCCAGAGCACATTGACGACTGAAATAAATGCTGGGTTTACTAGACAACCTAACTTTGCGCAGATTGCGGCCATTAGACCGAAGGCACCGCAGCAGAACAAGACGAGTGAATCTGCCCCATCGATACCCTCTCGCACAAATCAATCCATGTTTGAGAACAATCTCGCGGACTATAGGGTTCAAAAACCAAATCAAATCAATGATGAGCACAATAGAACCGAGACCACAACTAAACGTGTTGCGGGACACAGTCAGAGGCTTGCCGATAGATTTAACATATCCTCTGTACAAACCAGAGGAAAGATATTTATCTCAAGACTCAATCCGCAGACAGGTCCAAATCTTATTAAAGAAATGTGCGACAGATGATTGGGGATTGATGTGGAGGTCAAGCAAATACGCACACGACATCCTGCATGTTCCTCTTTCATACTCTCCTGCCCACTAAATAGTGAAGGACTGCTCTTGGACAGAAACATCTGGCCATTAGGAACGCTAGTGAAGACATACAGAGAAAGGGCTGGGAGGCCCACAACTAGGAAGAGCACCGCGAACCTACGAAGAGCCCAATAGCAATCAACAGTCAATTTTTCTCTCGCAAAAGACTCGAACCGGATCATTATCTTCTTGCAAAACGTAAGAAGCATATCGAATAAGCTTCACGCACTACAAACCTTACTACTCAACTCGGAGAATGACTGCGTATGCTTAGTTGAAACATGGCTCCATAATAATAGACACCTGGACGCCCTTGCACACTCCTCCGGTTACAACTGCATCGCAAATGGAAGAGAGGGTAAAAGAGGAGGCGGTGTAATTATTCTTTTCAAGAAAGGATTTTCAGTAGTCAAAGAACTCGCGGCGCAATCGGAGAATTTCGAGGCTATCATTGCCACTCTTGGTACGGAAACGAGGAGATTGCAATTAGGCGTAATATACCTACCACCGGAGCACACTAAAGAAAACAGAGCCCAGCTTCTTACGTGGCTCACCTCAAATCTGAGCACGAACACAGACACAATCATAATGGGGGACCTCAATATGCCACTACCCAAACATCGGGAGGCAAAAAGCGAGTTGGACGATACAATGAATGCTTTAAACATGATCCAATTGAAAACACCAGCAACAAGAGGAACTCAGTGCCTAGATCTCATATACTACAATACCCCAGATATAAAGTTGAGGAATACCTACATGAAATTCACTTCGGATCACCAACCGCTCACGTGTGAAGCCACTTTAAGAAGAATCCGGGACATCCGCCAAACGGGTCCGCATCCAAAAGCCGATACAAAGATAATTTTCTCATCAAAATATATTAAAAGTGACGTCATTCTGAAACATCTGATGGCATATAATTGGCAAAACCTATACCTTTTGGCCACTGATGATGCCTTATCAGCGCTCTCACAATCACTCATGCATAGGGCCGAAGAAGGAGCATCTAAGGAAATTAAATTATCACACAGGGCAAAGCCCTGGTTCAACTCACAGTTGAAAGCAATCTTCAAAAATAAGCAAAAATTGTTCAGGAAATGGAAAAGAACTAGGCATCCAGAGGACCACACCCGGTATAAACATGAAAGAGCACGTTTCATGAAGGAGAAGAAACGGGCACACATCGATATGGCTAAAGCAAAACTAAAAAAAGGCAAAAGAATTGTCAGCAAAAAAAACCTCGCGCATAAAATGACTGAGGCATCCTTTAAGGAATGGACCGAAGCCACTTTCGGAACACCCCTCAAGGAAAACCAAATTGACAGCGAAGCAAACAATAACAGGATACAAGATGTAATCAAGGGGTTTAAGGAATCTATCAATAGTAATCGGATTGTCACTAACAATGAACATCTAAAGGAAATCAGTATTAGCAGAGACAACTTAAAAAGTGCAATCAACAGCCTCCCAAATAAAGCAACGATTGGGCCAGATAATTTCCCACTATTTATGATCAAAATCTGTAGCTGTTACATCATCGATGTTTTACTACACATATTCCAGAGAATTTTGATGGAGGAGAACTTCCCGAAGCTGTGGAAAGCTATATTGTAAAACCTATCCCCAAAATAAAAAACCCAAAATCTGTAAAAGACTTGAGACCAATCGCTATCGGATGCTCATTGCAAAAAATCTTTGAAAAAACAATCCTGCACACCATCATCGAACATTGCTTTAAGCACAGACCAGAATACCTGCACTCAGTACTTCCACAGAGATCGACCATCACCAACCTCATGGGGACACTGCTAAGGATCCAGCAAGCACTAAACAGCAAGCAGCAGGTGGACGTAGTCTATTTAGATGTGGCATCCGCGTATGATAACATATCCATCCCAGCTCTCATAGTCATTCTGCGGGACTACTTTCACATTACAGGAAATGCCCTCCATTTATTTAAGAGCACTCTTTGGCGCAGACAAATTGCGGTGACAAACGAAAACATGTGCGCAACGTATGAGGTTGATAAAGGTGTCCCGCAAGGAGGAGTATTGTCTGCCACACTTTTTGCCATAGCCCTCGAACCCTTCTTAGCCCAGAATAAGAAGCACTTCATCACATACGCCGATGATATAAATTTTTTATTACCTCAGGAGATCAGAAATCAGCTGACTACCACAACCAAATGGCTAATACTAAAATAAAAGAACTTCAAGAGTATCTTGATTGTATGGGACTGCAGTTGAACGAAAAAAAGGCGGCACAAATGACTTTCACAAATAAAATAAAGCCAAACAAAATGGCAATATTTGTGAACGGCATCCTCGTCCAAAAGGCACAGTCACACATTGATCTCGGCCTCAAGTGGGACGAAGGCCTGACCTTCCGCCCGCACTTCGCATACATCCGTAACAAAACATACGCGGCGCTTTGGGCAACCAGGCAGGAGCTCACCGGTATTAGAGACCCCGGTCTGATGAAACAATACATCAACAGATGTGTTACTCCTATTCCCCTATACGCGGCACAAATCTGGTCTTCAGCTCCCGAAGGCAGTATCAAAGCCTTTCTAGGACTCGAATACTGGCTCTTGAGATGGCTGAACAGAATTTCAGCTAAGCCTTTTACCATCTCAAGAGCTATACTATACTCCAATTTAGAGGTCTCACCCTGGAGACAAATAATCACGTCAAGGAACATAATGACCCTTGCTCAGCTTTTAACGGGACGACTGGACGCACCGAAAGCCCAAGAGTGGATAAAAATACCCGGCGAAAAATCAAGACGAGTTGCAGATAAGGAACCGCAACTCAAAGCGGCATTTACGCAGTTGGATAGCCTCGGAAGATTCTTTCCAGCAAACACCATCCAGCTATTCAACAACCTAAATATGAATCCTGAAAAGCTCTGCACTTGCAAATCCTACAGAAAGGAAGTTCTCAGAAACTCTTACTCGCAAATACA